>NW_027189653.1:0-120383 GCF_040958095.1 Procambarus clarkii
GCTACACAACGTAAATACAACATTGTTTTAAGTTGCTACACAACGTAACTACAACATTGTTTTAAGTTGCTACACAACGTAACTACAGCATTGTTTTAAGTTGCTACACAACGTAACTACAACATTGTTTTAAGTTGCTACACAACGTAACTACAACATTGTTTTAAGTTGCTTCACAACATAACTACAACATTGTTTTAAGTTGCTTCACAATGTAACTACAACATTGTTTTAAGTTGCTTCACAATGTAACTACAACATTGTTGCTTCACAATGTAACTACAATATTGTTGCTTCACAACGTAACTACAACAGTGTTTTAGAATGCTACATAACGTAACTACAACATTGATACTTCACAACGTAACTACAACATTGATACTTCACAACGTAACTACAACATTGATACTTCACAACGTAACTACAACATTGATACTTCACAACGTAACTACAACATTGATACTTCACAACGTAACTACAACATTGATACTTCACAACGTAACTACAACATTGTTTCTTCACAACGTAACTACAACATTGTTACTTCACAACGTAACTACAACATTGTTACTTCACAACGTAACTACAACAATGTTACTTCACAACGTAACTACAACATTGTTGCTTCACAACGTAACTACAACATTGTTACTTCACAACGTAACTACAACATTGTTACTTCACAACGTAACTACATCATTGTTACTTAACATAACTACAACATTGTTTTAAGTTGCTTCACAACACAACTACAACATTGTTGCTTCACAACGTAACTACAACATTGTTGCTTCACAACGTAACTACAACATTGTTGCTTCACAACGTAACTACAACATTTTGCTTCACAACGTAACTACAACATTGTTGCTTCACAACGTAACTACAACATTGTTGCTTCACAACTTAACTACAACTTTGTTGCTTCACATTGTAACTACAACATTGTTCCTTCACAACGTAACTACAGCATTGTTTTAAGTTGCTTCACAACGTAACTACAACACTGTTACTTCACAATGTAACTACAACATTGTGACTTCACAACGTAACCACAACATTGTTACTTCACAACGTAACTACAACATTGTTACTTCACAACGTTACTACAACATTGTTACTTCACAATGTAACTACAACATTGTTTTAAGTTGCTTCACAATGTAACTACAACATTGTTTTAAGTTGCTTCACAACGTAACTACAACATTGTTTTAAGTTGCTTCACAACGTAACTACAACATTGTTTTAAGTTGCTTCACAACGTAACTACAACATTGTTGCTTCATACCATAACTACAACATTGTTGCTTCACAACGTAACTACAACATTGTTGCTTCACAACGTAACTACAACATTGTTACTTCACAACGTAACTACAACATTGTTTTAAATTGCTTCACAACATAACTACAACATTGTTACTTCACAACGTAACAACAACATTGCTTTAAGTTGCTTCACAACGTAACTACAGCATTGTTACTTAACATAACTACAACATTGTTTTAAGTTGCTTCACAACACAACTACAACATTGTTGCTTCACAACACAACTACAACATTGTTGCTTCACAACACAACTACAACATTGTTGCTTCACAACACAACTACAACATTGTTGCTTCACAACACAACTACAACATTGTTGCTTCACAACACAACTACAACATTGTTGCTTCACAACACAACTACAACATTGTTGCTTCACAACACAACTACAACATTGTTGCTTCACAACACAACTACAACATTGTTGCTTCACAACACAACTACAACATTGTTGCTTCACAACACAACTACAACATTGTTGCTTCACAACACAACTACAACATTGTTGCTTCACAACACAACTACAACATTGTTGCTTCACAACGTAACTACAACATAATTGCTTCACAACGTAACTACAGCATAATTGCTTCACAACGTAAATACAACATTGTTCCTTCACAACGTAACTACAGCATTGTTTTAAGTTGCTTCACAACGTAACTACAACATTGTTGCTTCACAACGTAACTACAACATTGTTGCTTCACAACGTAACTACAACATTGTTGCTTCACAACGTAACTACAACATTGTTGCTTCACAACGTAAATACAACATTGTTGCTTCACAACTTAACTACAACTTTGTTGCTTCACATTGTAACTACAACATTGTTCCTTCACAACGTAACTACAGCATTGTTTTAAGTTGCTTCACAACGTAACTACAACACTGTTACTTCACAACGTAACTACAACATTGTTGCTTCACAACGTAATTACAATATTGTTACTTCACAACGTTACTAAAACATTACTTCACAACGTCACTACAATGTTACTTCACAACGTCACTACAATGTTACTTCACAACGTAACTACAACATTGTTACTTCACAACATAACTACAACATTGTTACTTCACAACGTAACTACAACATTGTTGCTTCACAACGTAACTACAACATTGTTTCTTCACAACGTTACTAAAACATTACTTCACAACGTCACTACAATGTTACTTCACAACGTAACTACAACATTGTTTCTTCACAACGTAACTACAACATTGTTACTTTACAACGTAACTACAACATTGTTACTTCACAACGTAACTACAACATTGTTACTTTACAACGTAACTTCAACATTGTTTCTTCACAACGTAACTTCAACATTGTTTCTTCACAACGTAACTACAACATTGATACTTCACAACGTAACTAAAACATTGTTACTTCACAACGTAACTACAACATTGTTACTTCATAACGTAACTACAACATTGTTACTTCACAACGTAACTACAACATTGTTACTTCACAACGTAACTACAACATTGTTACTTCACAACGTAACTACAACATTGTTACTTCACAACGTAACTACAACATTGTTACTTCACAACGTAACTAAAACATTGTTACTTTACAACGTAACTACAACATTGTTACTTCACAACGTAACTACAACATTGTTACTTTACAACGTAACTACAACATTGTTTCATCACAACGTAACTACAACATTGTTATTTACAACGTAACTTCAACATTGTTTCTTCACAACGTAACTTCAACATTGTTTCTTCACAACGTAACTACAACATTGATACTTCACAACGTAACTAAAACATTGTTACTTCACAACGTAACTACAACATTGTTACTTCACAACGTAACTACAACATTGTTACTTCACAACGTAACTACAACATTGTTACTTCACAACGTAACTACAACATTGTTACTTCACAACATAACTACAACATTGTTACTTCACAACGTAACTACAACAATGTTACTTCACAACGTAACTACAACATTGTTACTTCACAACATAACTACAACATTGTTACTTCACAACCTAACTACAACATTGTTACTTCACAACGTAACCACAACATTGTTACTTCACAATGTAACTACAACATTGTTTTAAGTTGCCTCACAATGTAACTACAACATTGTTTTAAGGTGCTTCACAACGTAACTACAACATTATTTTAAGTTGCTTCACAACGTAACTACAACATTGTTTTAAGTTGCTTCACAACGTAACTACAGCATTGTTTTAAGTTGCTTCACAACATAACTACAACATTGTTACTTCACAACGTAACTACAACATTGTTTTAAATTGCTTCACAACATAACTACAACATTGTTACTTCACAACGTAACTACAACATTGTTACTTCACAACGTAACTACAACATTGTTTTAGGTTGCTTCACAACACAACTACAACATTGTTGCTTCACAACACAACTACAACATTGTTGCTTCAAAACGTAACTACAACATTGTTGCTTCACAACATAACTATAACATTGTTGCTTCACAAAGTAACTACAACATTGTTGCTTCACAACGTAACTACAACATTGTTGCTTCACAACGTAACTACAACATTTTGCTTCACAACGTAACTACAACATTGCTGCTTCACAACGTAACTACAACATTGTTGCTTCACAACGTAACTACAACATTGTTGCTTCACAACTTAACTACAACTTTGTTGCTTCACATTGTAACTACAACATTGTTCCTTCACAACGTAACTACAGCATTGTTTTAAGTTGCTTCACAACGTAACTACAACACTGTTACTTCACAACGTAACTACAACATTGTTTTAAGTTGCTTCACAACGTAACTACAACATTGTTGCTTCACAACGTAATTACAATATTGTTGCTTCACAACTTAACTACAACTTTGTTGCTTCACATTGTAACTACAACATTGTTCCTTCACAACGTAACTACAGCATTGTTTTAAGTTGCTTCACAACGTAACTACAACACTGTTACTTCACAACGTAACTACAACATTGTTTTAAGTTGCTTCACAACGTAACTACAACACTGTTGCTTCACAACGTAACTACAACAGTGTTTTAGGTTGCTACACAACGTAACTACAACATTGTTGCTTCACAATGTAACTACGACATTGTTGCTTCACAACGTAACTACAACATTTTGCTTCACAACGTAACTACAACATTGTTGCTTCACAACGTAACTACAACATTGTTGCTTCACAACGTAACTACAACATTGTTGCTTCACAACTTAACTACAACATTGTTGCTTCACATTGTAACTACAACATTGTTCCTTCACTACGTAACTACAGCATTGTTTTAAGTTGCTTCACAACGTAACTACAACACTGTTACTTCACAACTTAACTACAACATTGTTTTAAGTTGCTTCACAACGTAACTACAACATTGTTGCTTCACAACGTAATTACAATATTGTTACTTCACAACGTTACTAAAACATTACTTCACAACGTCACTACAATGTTACTTCACAACGTAACTACAACGTTACTTCACCACGTAACTACAACATTGTTACTTTACAACGTAACTACAACATTGTTTCTTCACTACGTAATTACAATATTGTTACTTCACAACGTTACTAAAACATTACTTCACAACGTCACTACAATGTTACTTCACAACGTAACTACAACGTTACTTCACCACGTAACTACAACATTGTTACTTTACAACGTAACTACAACATTGTTACTTCACAACGTAACTACAGCATTGTTTTAAGTTGCTACACAACGTAACTACAACATTGTTTTAAGTTGCTACACAACGTAACTACAGCATTGTTTTAAGTTGCTACACAACGTAACTTCAACATTGTTTTAAGTTGCTACACAACGTAACTACAACATTGTTTTAAGTTGCTTCACAACATAACTACAACATTGTTTTAAGTTGCTTCACAACGTAACTACAACACTGTTGCTTCACAACGTAACTACAACAGTGTTTTAAGTTGCTACACAACGTAACTACAACATTGATACTTCACAACGTAACTACAACATTGATACTTCACAACGTAACTACAACATTGATACTTCACAACGTAACTACAACATTGTTACTTCACAACGTAACTACAACATTGTTACTTCACAACGTAACTACAACATTGTTACTTCACAATGTAACTACAACATTGTTACTTCACAACGTAACTACAACATTGTTACTTCACAACGTAACTACAACATTGTTACTTCACAACGTAACTACAACATTGTTACTTCACAACGTAACTACAACATTGTTACTTCACAACGTAACTACAACATTGTTACTTCACAACGTAACTACAACATTGTTACTTCACAACGTAACTACAACAGTGTTACTTCACAACGTAACTACAACATTGTTACTTAATGTAACTACAACATTGTTTTAAGTTGCTTCACAACATAACTACAACATTGTTACTTCACAACGTAACTACAACATTGTTTTAAATTGCTTCACAACATAACTACAACATTGTTACTTCACAACGTAACTACAACATTGCTTTAAGTTGCTTCACAACGTAACTACATCATTGTTACTTAACATAACTACAACATTGTTTTAAGTTGCTTCACAACACAACTACAACATTGTTGCTTCACAACACAACTACAACATTGTTGCTTCACAACGTAACTACAACATTGTTGCTTCACAACGTAACTACAACATTGCTGCTTCACAACGTAACTACAACATTGTTGCTTCACAACGTAACTACAACATTGTTGCTTCACAACGTAACTACAACATTGTTGCTTCAAAACGTAACTACAACATTTTGCTACACAACGTAACTACAACATTGTTGCTTCACAACGTAACTACAACATTGTTGCTTCACAATGTAACTACAACATTGTTGCTTCACAACGTAACTACAACATTGTTGCTTCACAACTTAACTACAACTTTGTTGCTTCACGTTGTAACTACAACATTGTTCCTTCACAACGTAACTACAGCATTGTTTTAAGTTGCTTCACAACGTAACTACAACACTGTTACTTCACAACGTAACTACAACATTGTTTTAAGTTGCTTCACAACGTAACTACAGCATTTTTTTAAGTTGCTTCACAACGTAACTACAACATTGTTGCTTCACAACGTAACTACAACATTGTTGCTTCACAACGTAACTACAACATTGTTGCTTCACAACGTAACTACAACATTGTTGCTTCACAACGTAACTACAACATTGTTGCTTCACAACGTAACTACAACATTGTTGCATCACAACGTAACTACAACATTGTTGCTTCACAACGTAACTACAACATTGTTGCTTCACAACATAACTACAACATTGTTGCTTCACAACGTAACTACAACATTGTTGCTTCACAACTTATCTACAACATTGTTGCTTCACATTGTAACTACAACATTGTTCCTTCACTACGTAACTACAGCATTGTTTTAAGTTGCTTCACAACGTAACTACAACATTGTTACTTCACAACTTAACTACAACATTGTTTTAAGTTGCTTCACAACGTAACTACAACATTGTTGCTTCACAACGTAATTACAATATTGTTACTTCACAACGTTACTAAAACATTACTTCACAACGTCACTACAATGTTACTTCATAACGTAACTACAACATTGTTACTTCACAACGTAACTACAACATTGTTACTTCACAACGTAACTACAACATTGTTACTTCACAACGTAACTACAACATTGTTTTAAGTTGCTACACAACGTAACTACAACATTGTTTTAAGTTGCTACACAACATAACTACAGCATTGTTTTAAGTTGCTACACAACGTAACTACAACATTGTTTTAAGTTGCTTCACAACATAACTACAACATTGTTTTAAGTTGCTTCACAACGTAACTACAACATTGTTTTAAGTTGCTTCACAATGTAACTACAACATTGTTGCTTCACAACGTAACTACAACATTGTTGCTTCACAACGTAACTACAACATTGTTTTTAGTTGCTACACAACGTAACTACAACATTGTTTTAAGTTGCTTCACAACATAACTACAACATTGTTTTAAGTTGCTTCACAACGTAACTACAACATTGTTTTAAGTTGCTTCACAATGTAACTACAACATTGTTGCTTCACAACGTAATTACAATATTGTTGCTTCACAACTTAACTACAAGTTTGTTGCTTCACATTGTAACTACAACATTGTTCCTTCACAACGTAACTACAGCATTGTTTTAAGTTGCTTCACAACGTAACTACAACACTGTTACTTCACAACGTAACTACAACATTGTTTTAAGTTGCTACACAACGTAAATACAACATTGTTTTAAGTTGCTACACAACGTAACTACAACATTGTTTTAAGTTGCTACACAACGTAACTACAGCATTGTTTTAAGTTGCTACACAACGTAACTACAACATTGTTTTAAGTTGCTACACAACGTAACTACAACATTGTTTTAAGTTGCTTCACAACATAACTACAACATTGTTTTAAGTTGCTTCACAATGTAACTACAACATTGTTTTAAGTTGCTTCACAATGTAACTACAACATTGTTGCTTCACAATGTAACTACAATATTGTTGCTTCACAACGTAACTACAACAGTGTTTTAGAATGCTACATAACGTAACTACAACATTGATACTTCACAACGTAACTACAACATTGATACTTCACAACGTAACTACAACATTGATACTTCACAACGTAACTACAACATTGATACTTCACAACGTAACTACAACATTGATACTTCACAACGTAACTACAACATTGATACTTCACAACGTAACTACAACATTGTTTCTTCACAACGTAACTACAACATTGTTACTTCACAACGTAACTACAACATTGTTACTTCACAACGTAACTACAACAATGTTACTTCACAACGTAACTACAACATTGTTGCTTCACAACGTAACTACAACATTGTTACTTCACAACGTAACTACAACATTGTTACTTCACAACGTAACTACATCATTGTTACTTAACATAACTACAACATTGTTTTAAGTTGCTTCACAACACAACTACAACATTGTTGCTTCACAACGTAACTACAACATTGTTGCTTCACAACGTAACTACAACATTGTTGCTTCACAACGTAACTACAACATTTTGCTTCACAACGTAACTACAACATTGTTGCTTCACAACGTAACTACAACATTGTTGCTTCACAACTTAACTACAACTTTGTTGCTTCACATTGTAACTACAACATTGTTCCTTCACAACGTAACTACAGCATTGTTTTAAGTTGCTTCACAACGTAACTACAACACTGTTACTTCACAATGTAACTACAACATTGTGACTTCACAACGTAACCACAACATTGTTACTTCACAACGTAACTACAACATTGTTACTTCACAACGTAACTACAACATTGTAACTTCACAATGTAACTACAACATTGTTTTAAGTTGCTTCACAATGTAACTACAACATTGTTTTAAGTTGCTTCACAACGTAACTACAACATTGTTTTAAGTTGCTTCACAACGTAACTACAACATTGTTTTAAGTTGCTTCACAACGTAACTACAACATTGTTGCTTCATACCATAACTACAACATTGTTGCTTCACAACGTAACTACAACATTGTTGCTTCACAACGTAACTACAACATTGTTACTTCACAACGTAACTACAACATTGTTTTAAATTGCTTCACAACATAACTACAACATTGTTACTTCACAACGTAACAACAACATTGCTTTAAGTTGCTTCACAACGTAACTACAGCATTGTTACTTAACATAACTACAACATTGTTTTAAGTTGCTTCACAACACAACTACAACATTGTTGCTTCACAACACAACTACAACATTGTTGCTTCACAACACAACTACAACATTGTTGCTTCACAACACAACTACAACATTGTTGCTTCACAACACAACTACAACATTGTTGCTTCACAACACAACTACAACATTGTTGCTTCACAACACAACTACAACATTGTTGCTTCACAACACAACTACAACATTGTTGCTTCACAACACAACTACAACATTGTTGCTTCACAACACAACTACAACATTGTTGCTTCACAACACAACTACAACATTGTTGCTTCACAACACAACTACAACATTGTTGCTTCACAACGTAACTACAACATAATTGCTTCACAACGTAACTACAGCATAATTGCTTCACAACGTAAATACAACATTGTTCCTTCACAACGTAACTACAGCATTGTTTTAAGTTGCTTCACAACGTAACTACAACATTGTTGCTTCACAACGTAACTACAACATTGTTGCTTCACAACGTAACTACAACATTGTTGCTTCACAACGTAACTACAACATTGTTGCTTCACAACGTAAATACAACATTGTTGCTTCACAACTTAACTACAACTTTGTTGCTTCACATTGTAACTACAACATTGTTCCTTCACAACGTAACTACAGCATTGTTTTAAGTTGCTTCACAACGTAACTACAACACTGTTACTTCACAACGTAACTACAACATTGTTGCTTCACAACGTAATTACAATATTGTTACTTCACAACGTTACTAAAACATTACTTCACAACGTCACTACAATGTTACTTCACAACGTCACTACAATGTTACTTCACAACGTAACTACAACATTGTTACTTCACAACATAACTACAACATTGTTACTTCACAACGTAACTACAACATTGTTGCTTCACAACGTAACTACAACATTGTTTCTTCACAACGTTACTAAAACATTACTTCACAACGTCACTACAATGTTACTTCACAACGTAACTACAACATTGTTTCTTCACAACGTAACTACAACATTGTTACTTTACAACGTAACTACAACATTGTTACTTCACAACGTAACTACAACATTGTTACTTTACAACGTAACTTCAACATTGTTTCTTCACAACGTAACTTCAACATTGTTTCTTCACAACGTAACTACAACATTGATACTTCACAACGTAACTAAAACATTGTTACTTCACAACGTAACTACAACATTGTTACTTCATAACGTAACTACAACATTGTTACTTCACAACGTAACTACAACATTGTTACTTCACAACGTAACTACAACATTGTTACTTCACAACGTAACTACAACATTGTTACTTCACAACGTAACTACAACATTGTTACTTCACAACGTAACTAAAACATTGTTACTTTACAACGTAACTACAACATTGTTACTTCACAACGTAACTACAACATTGTTACTTTACAACGTAACTACAACATTGTTTCATCACAACGTAACTACAACATTGTTATTTACAACGTAACTTCAACATTGTTTCTTCACAACGTAACTTCAACATTGTTTCTTCACAACGTAACTACAACATTGATACTTCACAACGTAACTAAAACATTGTTACTTCACAACGTAACTACAACATTGTTACTTCACAACGTAACTACAACATTGTTACTTCACAACGTAACTACAACATTGTTACTTCACAACGTAACTACAACATTGTTACTTCACAACATAACTACAACATTGTTACTTCACAACGTAACTACAACAATGTTACTTCACAACGTAACTACAACATTGTTACTTCACAACATAACTACAACATTGTTACTTCACAACCTAACTACAACATTGTTACTTCACAACGTAACCACAACATTGTTACTTCACAATGTAACTACAACATTGTTTTAAGTTGCCTCACAATGTAACTACAACATTGTTTTAAGGTGCTTCACAACGTAACTACAACATTATTTTAAGTTGCTTCACAACGTAACTACAACATTGTTTTAAGTTGCTTCACAACGTAACTACAGCATTGTTTTAAGTTGCTTCACAACATAACTACAACATTGTTACTTCACAACGTAACTACAACATTGTTTTAAATTGCTTCACAACATAACTACAACATTGTTACTTCACAACGTAACTACAACATTGTTACTTCACAACGTAACTACAACATTGTTTTAGGTTGCTTCACAACACAACTACAACATTGTTGCTTCACAACACAACTACAACATTGTTGCTTCAAAACGTAACTACAACATTGTTGCTTCACAACATAACTATAACATTGTTGCTTCACAAAGTAACTACAACATTGTTGCTTCACAACGTAACTACAACATTGTTGCTTCACAACGTAACTACAACATTTTGCTTCACAACGTAACTACAACATTGCTGCTTCACAACGTAACTACAACATTGTTGCTTCACAACGTAACTACAACATTGTTGCTTCACAACTTAACTACAACTTTGTTGCTTCACATTGTAACTACAACATTGTTCCTTCACAACGTAACTACAGCATTGTTTTAAGTTGCTTCACAACGTAACTACAACACTGTTACTTCACAACGTAACTACAACATTGTTTTAAGTTGCTTCACAACGTAACTACAACATTGTTGCTTCACAACGTAATTACAATATTGTTGCTTCACAACTTAACTACAACTTTGTTGCTTCACATTGTAACTACAACATTGTTCCTTCACAACGTAACTACAGCATTGTTTTAAGTTGCTTCACAACGTAACTACAACACTGTTACTTCACAACGTAACTACAACATTGTTTTAAGTTGCTTCACAACGTAACTACAACACTGTTGCATCACAACGTAACTACAACAGTGTTTTAGGTTGCTACACAACGTAACTACAACATTGATACTTCACAACGTAACTACAACACTGTTACTTCACAACGTAACTACAACATTGTTTTAAGTTGCTACACAACGTAACTACAACATTGTTTTAAGTTGCTACACAACGTAACTACAGCATTGTTTTAAGTTGCTACACAACGTAACTACAACATTGTTTTAAGTTGCTACACAACGTAACTACAACATTGTTTTAAGTTGCTTCACAACATAACTACAACATTGTTTTAAGTTGCTTCACAACGTAACTACAACATTGTTTTAAGTTGCTTCACAATGTAACTACAACATTGTTGCTTCACAATGTAACTACAACATTGTTGCTTCACAACACAACTACAACATTGTTGCTTCACAACGTAACTACAACATTGTTTTAAGTTGCTTCACAACACAACTACAACATTGTTGCTTCACAATACAACTACAACATTGTTGCTTCACAACGTAACTACAACATTGTTGCTTCACAACGTAACTACAACATTGTTGCTTCACAACGTAACTACAACATTGTTGCTTCACAACGTAACTACAACATTGTTGCTTCACAACGTAACTACAACATTGTTGCTTCACAACGTAACAACAACATTTTGCTTCACAACATAACTACAACATTGTTGCTTCACAACGTAACTACAACATTGTTGCTTCACAACGTAACTACAACATTGTTGCTTCACAACGTGACTACAACATTTTGCTTCACAACGTAACTACAACATTGTTGCTTCACAACGTAACTACAACATTGTTACTTCACAACGTTACTAAAACATTACTTCACAACGTCACTACAATGTTACTTCACAACGTAACTACAACATTGTTAGTTCACAACGTAACTACAACATTGTTACTTCACAACGTAACTACAACATTGTTACTTTACAACGTAACTACAACATTGTTACTTCACAACGTAACTACAACATTGTTACTTTACAACGTAACTACAACATTGTTTCTTCACAACGTAACTACAACATTGTTACTTCACAACGTAACTTCAACATTGTTACTTCACAACGTAACTACAACATTGTTACTTCACAACGTAACTACAACATTGTTACTTCACAACGTAACTACAACATTGTTTCTTCACAACGTAACTACAACATTGTTTCTTCACAACGTAACTACAACATTGTTTCTTCACAACGTAACTACAACATTGTTTCTTCACAACGTAACTACAACATTGTTTCTTCACAACGGAACTACAATATTGTTTCTTCACAACGTAACTACAACATTGTTTCTTCACAACGGAACTACAACATTGTTTCTTCACAACGTAACTACAACATTGTTTCTTCACAACGTAACTACAACATTGTTTCTTCACAACGTAAATACAACATTGTTACTTCACAACATAACTACAACATTGTTACTTCACAACCTAACTACAACATTGTTACTTCACAACGTAACTACAACATTGTTACTTCACAACGTAACCACAACATTGTTACTTCACAATGTAACTACAACATTGTTTTAAGTTGCCTCACAATGTAACTACAACATTGTTTTAAGGTGCTTCACAACGTAACTACAAAATTGTTTTAAGTTGCTTCACAACGTAACTACAACATTGTTTTAAGTTGCTTCACAACGTAACTACAACATTGTTGCTTCATACCATAACTACAACATTGTTGCTTTACAACGTAACTACAACATTGTTGCTTCACAACGTAACTACAACATTGTTGCTTCACAACGTAACTACAACATTGTTGCTTCACAACGTAACTACAACATTGTTACTTCACAACGTAACTACAACATTGTTACTTCACAACGTAACTACAACATTGTTACTTAATGTAACTACAACATTGTTTTAAGTTGCTTCACAACATAACTACAACATTGTTACTTCACAACGTAACTACAACATTGTTTTAAATTGCTTCACAACATAACTACGACATTGTTACTTCACAACGTAACAACAACATTGCTTTAAGTTGCTTCACAACGTAACTACATCATTGTTACTTAACATAACTACAACATTGTTTTAAGTTGCTTCACAACACAACTACAACATTGTTGCTTCACAACACAACTACAACATTGTTGCTTCACAACGTAACTACAACATTGTTGCTTCACAACGTAACTACAACATTGCTGCTTCACAACGTAACTACAACATTGTTGCTTCACAACGTAACTACAACATTGTTGCTTCACAACGTAACTACAACATTGTTGCTTCAAAACGTAACTACAACATTTTGCTACACAACGTAACTACAACATTGTTGCTTCACAACGTAACTACAACATTGTTGCTTCACAATGTAACTACAACATTGTTGCTTCACAACGTAACTACAACATTGTTGCTTCACAACTTAACTACAACTTTGTTGCTTCACATTGTAACTACAACATTGTTGCTTCACAACTTAACTACAACTTTGTTGCTTCACATTGTAACTACAACATTGTTCCTTCACAACGTAACTACAGCATTGTTTTAAGTTGCTTCACAACGTAACTACAACACTGTTACTTCACAACGTAACTACAACATTGTTTTAAGTTGCTTTACAACGTAACTACAACATTGTTGCTTCACAACGTAACTACAACATTTTGCTTCACAACGTAACTACAACATTGTTGCTTCACAACGTAACTACAACATTGTTGCTTCACAACGTAACTACAACATTGTTACTTCACAACGTTACTAAAACAATACTTCACAACGTCACTACAATGTTACTTCACAACGTCACTACAATGTTACTTCACAACGTAACTACAACATTGTTACTTTACAACGTAACTACAACATTGTTACTTCACAACGTAACTACAACATTGTTACTTTACAACGTAATAACAACATTGTTTCTTCACAACGTAACTACAACATTGTTACTTCACAACGTAACTACAACATTGTTACTTCACAACGTAACTACAACATTGTTACTTCACAACGTAACTACAACATTGTTACTTCACAACGTAACTACAACATTGTTACTTCACAACATAACTACAACATTGTTACTTCACAACGTAACTACAACATTGTTACTTCACAACGTAACTACAACATTGTTACTTCACAATGTAACTACAACATTGTTTTAAGTTGCCTCACAATGTAACTACAACATTGTTTTAAGGTGCTTCACAACGTAACTACAACATTATTTTAAGTTGCTTCACAACGTAACTACAACATTGTTTTAAGTTGCTTCACAACGTAACTACAGCATTGTTTTAAGTTGCTTCACAACATAACTACAACATTGTTACTTCACAACGTAACTACAACATTGTTTTAAATTGCTTCACAACATAACTACAACATTGTTACTTCACAACGTAACTACAACATTGTTACTTCACAACGTAACTACAACATTGTTTTAGGTTGCTTCACAACACAACTACAACATTGTTGCTTCACAACACAACTACAACATTGTTGCTTCAAAACGTAACTACAACATTGTTGCTTCACAACATAACTATAACATTGTTGCTTCACAAAGTAACTACAACATTGTTGCTTCACAACGTAACTACAACATTGTTGCTTCACAACGTAACTACAACATTTTGCTTCACAACGTAACTACAACATTGCTGCTTCACAACGTAACTACAACATTGTTGCTTCACAACGTAACTACAACATTGTTGCTTCACAACTTAACTACAACTTTGTTGCTTCACATTGTAACTACAACATTGTTCCTTCACAACGTAACTACAGCATTGTTTTAAGTTGCTTCACAACGTAACTACAACACTGTTACTTCACAACGTAACTACAACATTGTTTTAAGTTGCTTCACAACGTAACTACAACATTGTTGCTTCACAACGTAATTACAATATTGTTGCTTCACAACTTAACTACAACTTTGTTGCTTCACATTGTAACTACAACATTGTTCCTTCACAACGTAACTACAGCATTGTTTTAAGTTGCTTCACAACGTAACTACAACACTGTTACTTCACAACGTAACTACAACATTGTTTTAAGTTGCTTCACAACGTAACTACAACACTGTTGCATCACAACGTAACTACAACAGTGTTTTAGGTTGCTACACAACGTAACTACAACATTGATACTTCACAACGTAACTACAACACTGTTACTTCACAACGTAACTACAACATTGTTTTAAGTTGCTACACAACGTAACTACAACATTGTTTTAAGTTGCTACACAACGTAACTACAGCATTGTTTTAAGTTGCTACACAACGTAACTACAACATTGTTTTAAGTTGCTACACAACGTAACTACAACATTGTTTTAAGTTGCTTCACAACATAACTACAACATTGTTTTAAGTTGCTTCACAACGTAACTACAACATTGTTTTAAGTTGCTTCACAATGTAACTACAACATTGTTGCTTCACAATGTAACTACAACATTGTTGCTTCACAACACAACTACAACATTGTTGCTTCACAACGTAACTACAACATTGTTTTAAGTTGCTTCACAACACAACTACAACATTGTTGCTTCACAATACAACTACAACATTGTTGCTTCACAACGTAACTACAACATTGTTGCTTCACAACGTAACTACAACATTGTTGCTTCACAACGTAACTACAACATTGTTGCTTCACAACGTAACTACAACATTGTTGCTTCACAACGTAACTACAACATTGTTGCTTCACAACGTAACAACAACATTTTGCTTCACAACATAACTACAACATTGTTGCTTCACAACGTAACTACAACATTGTTGCTTCACAACGTAACTACAACATTGTTGCTTCACAACGTGACTACAACATTTTGCTTCACAACGTAACTACAACATTGTTGCTTCACAACGTAACTACAACATTGTTACTTCACAACGTTACTAAAACATTACTTCACAACGTCACTACAATGTTACTTCACAACGTAACTACAACATTGTTAGTTCACAACGTAACTACAACATTGTTACTTCACAACGTAACTACAACATTGTTACTTTACAACGTAACTACAACATTGTTACTTCACAACGTAACTACAACATTGTTACTTTACAACGTAACTACAACATTGTTTCTTCACAACGTAACTACAACATTGTTACTTCACAACGTAACTTCAACATTGTTACTTCACAACGTAACTACAACATTGTTACTTCACAACGTAACTACAACATTGTTACTTCACAACGTAACTACAACATTGTTTCTTCACAACGTAACTACAACATTGTTTCTTCACAACGTAACTACAACATTGTTTCTTCACAACGTAACTACAACATTGTTTCTTCACAACGTAACTACAACATTGTTTCTTCACAACGGAACTACAATATTGTTTCTTCACAACGTAACTACAACATTGTTTCTTCACAACGGAACTACAACATTGTTTCTTCACAACGTAACTACAACATTGTTTCTTCACAACGTAACTACAACATTGTTTCTTCACAACGTAAATACAACATTGTTACTTCACAACATAACTACAACATTGTTACTTCACAACCTAACTACAACATTGTTACTTCACAACGTAACTACAACATTGTTACTTCACAACGTAACCACAACATTGTTACTTCACAATGTAACTACAACATTGTTTTAAGTTGCCTCACAATGTAACTACAACATTGTTTTAAGGTGCTTCACAACGTAACTACAAAATTGTTTTAAGTTGCTTCACAACGTAACTACAACATTGTTTTAAGTTGCTTCACAACGTAACTACAACATTGTTGCTTCATACCATAACTACAACATTGTTGCTTTACAACGTAACTACAACATTGTTGCTTCACAACGTAACTACAACATTGTTGCTTCACAACGTAACTACAACATTGTTGCTTCACAACGTAACTACAACATTGTTACTTCACAACGTAACTACAACATTGTTACTTCACAACGTAACTACAACATTGTTACTTAATGTAACTACAACATTGTTTTAAGTTGCTTCACAACATAACTACAACATTGTTACTTCACAACGTAACTACAACATTGTTTTAAATTGCTTCACAACATAACTACGACATTGTTACTTCACAACGTAACAACAACATTGCTTTAAGTTGCTTCACAACGTAACTACATCATTGTTACTTAACATAACTACAACATTGTTTTAAGTTGCTTCACAACACAACTACAACATTGTTGCTTCACAACACAACTACAACATTGTTGCTTCACAACGTAACTACAACATTGTTGCTTCACAACGTAACTACAACATTGCTGCTTCACAACGTAACTACAACATTGTTGCTTCACAACGTAACTACAACATTGTTGCTTCACAACGTAACTACAACATTGTTGCTTCAAAACGTAACTACAACATTTTGCTACACAACGTAACTACAACATTGTTGCTTCACAACGTAACTACAACATTGTTGCTTCACAATGTAACTACAACATTGTTGCTTCACAACGTAACTACAACATTGTTGCTTCACAACTTAACTACAACTTTGTTGCTTCACATTGTAACTACAACATTGTTGCTTCACAACTTAACTACAACTTTGTTGCTTCACATTGTAACTACAACATTGTTCCTTCACAACGTAACTACAGCATTGTTTTAAGTTGCTTCACAACGTAACTACAACACTGTTACTTCACAACGTAACTACAACATTGTTTTAAGTTGCTTTACAACGTAACTACAACATTGTTGCTTCACAACGTAACTACAACATTTTGCTTCACAACGTAACTACAACATTGTTGCTTCACAACGTAACTACAACATTGTTGCTTCACAACGTAACTACAACATTGTTACTTCACAACGTTACTAAAACAATACTTCACAACGTCACTACAATGTTACTTCACAACGTCACTACAATGTTACTTCACAACGTAACTACAACATTGTTACTTTACAACGTAACTACAACATTGTTACTTCACAACGTAACTACAACATTGTTACTTTACAACGTAATAACAACATTGTTTCTTCACAACGTAACTACAACATTGTTACTTCACAACGTAACTACAACATTGTTACTTCACAACGTAACTACAACATTGTTACTTCACAACGTAACTACAACATTGTTACTTCACAACGTAACTACAACATTGTTACTTCACAACATAACTACAACATTGTTACTTCACAACGTAACTACAACATTGTTACTTCACAACGTAACTACAACATTGTTACTTCACAACGTAACTACAACATTGTTACTTCACAACGTAACTACAACATTGTTGCTTCACAACGTAACTACAACATTGTTGCTTCACAACGTAACTACAACATTTTGCTTCACAACGTAACTACAACATTGTTGCTTCACAACGTAACTACAACATTGTTTCTTCACAACGTTACTAAAACATTACTTCACAACGTCACTACAATGTTACTTCACAACGTAACTACAACATTGTTAGTTCACAACGTAACTACAACATTGTTACTTCACAACGTAACTACAACATTGTTACTTTACAACGTAACTACAACATTGTTACTTCACAACGTAACTACAACATTGTTACTTTACAACGTAACTACAACATTGTTTCTTCACAACGTAACTACAACATTGTTACTTCACAACGTAACTTCAACATTGTTACTTCACAACGTAACTACAACATTGTTACTTCACAACGTAACTACAACATTGTTACTTCACAACGTAACTACAACATTGTTTCTTCACAACGTAACTACAACATTGTTTCTTCACAACGTAACTACAGCATTGTTTCTTCACAACGTAACTACAACATTGTTTCTTCACAACGTAACTACAACATTGTTTCTTCACAACGGAACTGCAATATTGTTTCTTCACAACGTAACTACAACATTGTTTTTTCACAACGGAACTACAACATTGTTTCTTCACAACGTAACTACAACATTGTTACTTCACAACATAACTACAACATTGTTACTTCACAACCTAACTACAACATTGTTACTTCACAACGTAACTACAACATTGTTACTTCACAACGTAACCACAACATTGTTACTTCACAATGTAACTACAACATTGTTTTAAGTTGCCTCACAATGTAACTACAACATTGTTTTAAGTTGCCTCACAATGTAACTACAACATTGTTTTAAGGTGCTTCACAACGTAACTACAAAATTGTTTTAAGTTGCTTCACAACGTAACTACAACATTGTTTTAAGTTGCTTCACAACGTAACTACAACATTGTTGCTTCATACCATAACTACAACATTGTTGCTTTACAACGTAACTACAACATTGTTGCTTCACAACGTAACTACAACATTGTTGCTTCACAACGTAACTACAACATTGTTGCTTCACAACGTAACTACAACATTGTTACTTCACAACGTAACTACAACATTGTTACTTTACAACGTAACTACAACATTGTTACTTAATGTAACTACAACATTGTTTTAAGTTGCTTCACAACATAACTACAACATTGTTACTTCACAACGTAACTACAACATTGTTTTAAATTGCTTCACAACATAACTACGACATTGTTACTTCACAACGTAACTACAACATTGCTTTAAGTTGCTTCACAACGTAACTACATCATTGTTACTTAACATAACTACAACATTGTTTTAAGTTGCTTCACAACACAACTACAACATTGTTGCTTCACAACACAACTACAACATTGTTGCTTCACAACGTAACTACAACATTGTTGCTTCACAACGTAACTACAACATTGCTGCTTCACAACGTAACTACAACATTGTTGCTTCACAACGTAACTACAACATTGTTGCTTCACAACGTAACTACAACATTGTTGCTTCAAAACGTAACTACAACATTTTGCTACACAACGTAACTACAACATTGTTGCTTCACAACGTAACTACAACATTGTTGCTTCACAATGTAACTACAACATTGTTGCATCACAACGTAACTACAACATTGTTGCTTCACAACTTAACTACAACTTTGTTGCTTCACATTGTAACTACAACATTGTTCCTTCACAACGTAACTACAGCATTGTTTTAAGTTGCTTCACAACGTAACTACAACACTGTTACTTCACAACGTAACTACAACCTTGTTTTAAGTTGCTTTACAACGTAACTACAACATTGTTGCTTCACAACGTAACTACAACATTTTGCTTCACAACGTAACTACAACATTGTTGCTTCACAACGTAACTACAACATTGTTGCTTCACAACGTAACTACAACATTGTTACTTCACAACGTTACTAAAACAATACTTCACAACGTCACTACAATGTTACTTCACAACGTCACTACAATGTTACTTCACAACGTAACTACAACATTGTTACTTTACAACGTAACTACAACATTGTTACTTCACAACGTAACTACAACATTGTTACTTTACAACGTAATAACAACATTGTTTCTTCACAACGTAACTACAACATTGTTACTTCACAACGTAACTACAACATTGTTACTTCACAACGTAACTACAACATTGTTACTTCACAACGTAACTACAACATTGTTACTTCACAACATAACTACAACATTGTTACTTCACAACGTAACTACAACATTGTTACTTCACAACGTAACTACAACATTGTTACTTCACAACGTAACTACAACATTGTTACTTCACAACGTAACTACAACATTGTTACTTCACAACGTAACTACAACATTGTTACTTAATGTAACTACAACATTGTTTTAAGTTGCTTCACAACATAACTACAACATTGTTACTTCACAACGTAACTACAACATTGTTTTAAATTGCTTCACAACATAACTACAACATTGTTACTTCACAACGTCACTACAACATTGCTTTAAGTTGCTTCACAACGTAACTACATCATTCTTACTTAACGTAACTACAACATTGTTTTAAGTTGCTTCACAACACAACTACAACATTGTTGCTTCACAACGTAACTACAACATTGTTGCTTCACAACGTAACTACAACATTGTTGCTTCACAACGTAACTACAACATTGTTGCTTCACAACGTAACTACAACATTGTTGCTTCACAACGTAACTACAACATTTTGCTTCACAACGTAACTACAACATTTTTACTTCACAATGTAACTACAACATTGTTTCTTCACAACGTAACTACAACATTGTTACTTCACAACGTAACTACAACATTGTTACTTCACAACGTAACTACAACATTGTTACTTCACAACGTAACTACAACATTGTTACTTCACAACGTAACTACAACATTGTTTCTTCACAACGTAACTACAACATTGTTTCTTCACAACGTAACTACAACATTGTTTCTTCACAACGTAACTACAACATTGTTTCTTCACAACGGAACTACAATATTGTTTCTTCACAACATAACTACAACATTGTTTCTTCACAACGGAACTACAACATTGTTTCTTCACAACGTAACTACAACATTGTTTCTTCACAACGTAACTACAACATTGTTTCTTCACAACGTAAATACAACATTGTTACTTCACAACATAACTACAACATTGTTACTTCACAACCTAACTACAACATTGTTACTTCACAACGTAACTACAACATTGTTACTTCACAACGTAACCACAACATTGTTACTTCACAATGTAACTACAACATTGTTGCTTCACAACGTAACTACAACATTGTTGCTTCACAACGTAACTACAACATTTTGCTTCACAACGTAACTACAACATTGTTGCTTCACAACGTAACTACAACATTGTTGCTTCACAACGTAACTACAACATTGTTACTTCACAACGTTACTAAAACAATACTTCACAACGTCACTACAATGTTACTTCACAACGTCACTACAATGTTACTTCACAACGTAACTACAACATTGTTACTTTACAACGTAACTACAACATTGTTACTTCACAACGTAACTACAACATTGTTACTTTAAACGTAATAACAACATTGTTTCTTCACAACGTAACTACAACATTGTTACTTCACAACGTAACTACAACATTGTTACTTCACAACGTAACTACAACATTGTTACTTCACAACGTAACTACAACATTGTTACTTCACAACGTAACTACAACATTGTTACTTCACAACATAACTACAACATTGTTACTTCACAACGTAACTACAACATTGTTACTTCACAACGTAACTACAACATTGTTACTTCACAACGTAACTACAACATTGTTACTTCACAACGTAACTACAACATTGTTGCTTCACAACGTAACTACAACATTGTTGCTTCACAACGTAACTACAACATTTTGCTTCACAACGTAACTACAACATTGTTGCTTCACAACGTAACTACAACATTGTTTCTTCACAACGTTACTAAAACATTACTTCACAACGTCACTACAATGTTACTTCACAACGTAACTACAACATTGTTAGTTCACAACGTAACTACAACATTGTTACTTCACAACGTAACTACAACATTGTTACTTTACAACGTAACTACAACATTGTTACTTCACAACGTAACTACAACATTGTTACTTTACAACGTAACTACAACATTGTTTCTTCACAACGTAACTACAACATTGTTACTTCACAACGTAACTTCAACATTGTTACTTCACAACGTAACTACAACATTGTTACTTCACAACGTAACTACAACATTGTTACTTCACAACGTAACTACAACATTGTTTCTTCACAACGTAACTACAACATTGTTTCTTCACAACGTAACTACAACATTGTTTCTTCACAACGTAACTACAACATTGTTTCTTCACAACGTAACTACAACATTGTTTCTTCACAACGGAACTGCAATATTGTTTCTTCACAACGTAACTACAACATTGTTTCTTCACAACGGAACTACAACATTGTTTCTTCACAACGTAACTACAACATTGTTTCTTCACAACGTAAATACAACATTGTTACTTCACAACATAACTACAACATTGTTACTTCACAACCTAACTACAACATTGTTACTTCACAACGTAACTACAACATTGTTACTTCACAACGTAACCACAACATTGTTACTTCACAATGTAACTACAACATTGTTTTAAGTTGCCTCACAATGTAACTACAACATTGTTTTAAGTTGCCTCACAATGTAACTACAACATTGTTTTAAGGTGCTTCACAACGTAACTACAAAATTGTTTTAAGTTGCTTCACAACGTAACTACAACATTGTTTTAAGTTGCTTCACAACGTAACTACAACATTGTTGCTTCATACCATAACTACAACATTGTTGCTTTACAACGTAACTACAACATTGTTGCTTCACAACGTAACTACAACATTGTTGCTTCACAACGTAACTACAACATTGTTGCTTCACAACGTAACTACAACATTGTTACTTCACAACGTAACTACAACATTGTTACTTTACAACGTAACTACAACATTGTTACTTAATGTAACTACAACATTGTTTTAAGTTGCTTCACAACATAACTACAACATTGTTACTTCACAACGTAACTACAACATTGTTTTAAATTGCTTCACAACATAACTACGACATTGTTACTTCACAACGTAACTACAACATTGCTTTAAGTTGCTTCACAACGTAACTACATCATTGTTACTTAACATAACTACAACATTGTTTTAAGTTGCTTCACAACACAACTACAACATTGTTGCTTCACAACACAACTACAACATTGTTGCTTCACAACGTAACTACAACATTGTTGCTTCACAACGTAACTACAACATTGCTGCTTCACAACGTAACTACAACATTGTTGCTTCACAACGTAACTACAACATTGTTGCTTCACAACGTAACTACAACATTGTTGCTTCAAAACGTAACTACAACATTTTGCTACACAACGTAACTACAACATTGTTGCTTCACAACGTAACTACAACATTGTTGCTTCACAATGTAACTACAACATTGTTGCATCACAACGTAACTACAACATTGTTGCTTCACAACTTAACTACAACTTTGTTGCTTCACATTGTAACTACAACATTGTTCCTTCACAACGTAACTACAGCATTGTTTTAAGTTGCTTCACAACGTAACTACAACACTGTTACTTCACAACGTAACTACAACCTTGTTTTAAGTTGCTTTACAACGTAACTACAACATTGTTGCTTCACAACGTAACTACAACATTTTGCTTCACAACGTAACTACAACATTGTTGCTTCACAACGTAACTACAACATTGTTGCTTCACAACGTAACTACAACATTGTTACTTCACAACGTTACTAAAACAATACTTCACAACGTCACTACAATGTTACTTCACAACGTCACTACAATGTTACTTCACAACGTAACTACAACATTGTTACTTTACAACGTAACTACAACATTGTTACTTCACAACGTAACTACAACATTGTTACTTTACAACGTAATAACAACATTGTTTCTTCACAACGTAACTACAACATTGTTACTTCACAACGTAACTACAACATTGTTACTTCACAACGTAACTACAACATTGTTACTTCACAACGTAACTACAACATTGTTACTTCACAACATAACTACAACATTGTTACTTCACAACGTAACTACAACATTGTTACTTCACAACGTAACTACAACATTGTTACTTCACAACGTAACTACAACATTGTTACTTCACAACGTAACTACAACATTGTTACTTCACAACGTAACTACAACATTGTTACTTAATGTAACTACAACATTGTTTTAAGTTGCTTCACAACATAACTACAACATTGTTACTTCACAACGTAACTACAACATTGTTTTAAATTGCTTCACAACATAACTACAACATTGTTACTTCACAACGTCACTACAACATTGCTTTAAGTTGCTTCACAACGTAACTACATCATTCTTACTTAACGTAACTACAACATTGTTTTAAGTTGCTTCACAACACAACTACAACATTGTTGCTTCACAACGTAACTACAACATTGTTGCTTCACAACGTAACTACAACATTGTTGCTTCACAACGTAACTACAACATTGTTGCTTCACAACGTAACTACAACATTGTTGCTTCACAACGTAACTACAACATTTTGCTTCACAACGTAACTACAACATTTTTACTTCACAATGTAACTACAACATTGTTTCTTCACAACGTAACTACAACATTGTTACTTCACAACGTAACTACAACATTGTTACTTCACAACGTAACTACAACATTGTTACTTCACAACGTAACTACAACATTGTTACTTCACAACGTAACTACAACATTGTTTCTTCACAACGTAACTACAACATTGTTTCTTCACAACGTAACTACAACATTGTTTCTTCACAACGTAACTACAACATTGTTTCTTCACAACGGAACTACAATATTGTTTCTTCACAACGTAACTACAACATTGTTTCTTCACAACGGAACTACAACATTGTTTCTTCACAACGTAACTACAACATTGTTTCTTCACAACGTAACTACAACATTGTTTCTTCACAACGTAAATACAACATTGTTACTTCACAACATAACTACAACATTGTTACTTCACAACCTAACTACAACATTGTTACTTCACAACGTAACTACAACATTGTTACTTCACAACGTAACCACAACATTGTTACTTCACAATGTAACTACAACATTGTTTTAAGTTGCCTCACAATGTAACTACAACATTGTTTTAAGGTGCTTCACAACGTAACTACAAAATTGTTTTAAGTTGCTTCACAACGTAACTACAACATTGTTTTAAGTTGCTTCACAACGTAACTACAACATTGTTGCTTCATACCATAACTACAACATTGTTGCTTTACAACGTAACTACAACATTGTTGCTTCACAACGTAACTACAACATTGTTGCTTCACAACGTAACTACAACATTGTTGCTTCACAACGTAACTACAACATTGTTACTTCACAACGTAACTACAACATTGTTACTTCACAACGTAACTACAACATTGTTACTTAATGTAACTACAACATTGTTTTAAGTTGCTTCACAACATAACTACAACATTGTTACTTCACAACGTAACTACAACATTGTTTTAAATTGCTTCACAACATAACTACGACATTGTTACTTCACAACGTAACTACAACATTGCTTTAAGTTGCTTCACAACGTAACTACATCATTGTTACTTAACATAACTACAACATTGTTTTAAGTTGCTTCACAACACAACTACAACATTGTTGCTTCACAACACAACTACAACATTGTTGCTTCACAACGTAACTACAACATTGTTGCTTCACAACGTAACTACAACATTGCTGCTTCACAACGTAACTACAACATTGTTGCTTCACAACGTAACTACAACATTGTTGCTTCACAACGTAACTACAACATTGTTGCTTCAAAACGTAACTACAACATTTTGCTACACAACGTAACTACAACATTGTTGCTTCACAACGTAACTACAACATTGTTGCTTCACAATGTAACTACAACATTGTTGCTTCACAACGTAACTACAACATTGTTGCTTCACAACTTAACTACAACTTTGTTGCTTCACATTGTAACTACAACATTGTTCCTTCACAACGTAACTACAGCATTGTTTTAAGTTGCTTCACAACGTAACTACAACACTGTTACTTCACAACGTAACTACAACATTGTTTTAAGTTGCTTTACAACGTAACTACAACATTGTTGCTTCACAACGTAACTACAACATTTTGCTTCACAACGTAACTACAACATTGTTGCTTCACAACGTAACTACAACATTGTTGCTTCACAACGTAACTACAACATTGTTACTTCACAACGTTACTAAAACAATACTTCACAACGTCACTACAATGTTACTTCACAACGTCACTACAATGTTACTTCACAACGTAACTACAACATTGTTACTTCACAACGTAACTACAACATTGTTACTTCACAACGTAACTACAACATTGTTACTTCACAACATAACTACAACATTGTTACTTCACAACGTAACTACAACATTGTTACTTCACAACGTAACTACAACATTGTTACTTCACAACGTAACTACAACATTGTTACTTCACAACGTAACTACAACATTGTTGCTTCACAACGTAACTACAACATTGTTGCTTCACAACGTAACTACAACATTTTGCTTCACAACGTAACTACAACATTGTTGCTTCACAACGTAACTACAACATTGTTTCTTCACAACGTTACTAAAACATTACTTCACAACGTCACTACAATGTTACTTCGCAACGTAACTACAACATTGTTACTTCACAACGTCACTACATTGTTAGTTCACAACGTAACTACAACATTGTTACTTCACAACGTAACTACAACATTGTTACTTTACAACGTAACTACAACATTGTTTCTTCACAACGTAACTACAACATTGTTACTTCACAACGTAACTTCAACATTGTTACTTCACAACGTAACTACAACATTGTTACTTCACAACGTAACTACAACATTGTTACTTCACAACGTAACTACAACATTGTTTCTTCACAACGTAACTACAACATTGTTTCTTCACAACGTAACTACAACATTGTTTCTTCACAACGTAACTACAACATTGTTTCTTCACAACGTAACTACAACATTGTTTCTTCACAACGGAACTACAATATTGTTTCTTCACAACGTAACTACAACATTGTTTCTTCACAACGGAACTACAACATTGTTTCTTCACAACGTAACTACAACATTGTTTCTTCACAACGTAAATACAACATTGTTACTTCACAACATAACTACAACATTGTTACTTCACAACCTAACTACAACATTGTTACTTCACAACGTAACTACAACATTGTTACTTCACAACGTAACCACAACATTGTTACTTCACAATGTAACTACAACATTGTTTTAAGTTGCCTCACAATGTAACTACAACATTGTTTTAAGTTGCCTCACAATGTAACTACAACATTGTTTTAAGGTGCTTCACAACGTAACTACAAAATTGTTTTAAGTTGCTTCACAACGTAACTACAACATTGTTTTAAGTTGCTTCACAACGTAACTACAACATTGTTGCTTCATACCATAACTACAACATTGTTGCTTTACAACGTAACTACAACATTGTTGCTTCACAACGTAACTACAACATTGTTGCTTCACAACGTAACTACAACATTGTTGCTTCACAACGTAACTACAACATTGTTACTTCACAACGTAACTACAACATTGTTACTTTACAACGTAACTACAACATTGTTACTTAATGTAACTACAACATTGTTTTAAGTTGCTTCACAACATAACTACAACATTGTTACTTCACAACGTAACTACAACATTGTTTTAAATTGCTTCACAACATAACTACGACATTGTTACTTCACAACGTAACTACAACATTGCTTTAAGTTGCTTCACAACGTAACTACATCATTGTTACTTAACATAACTACAACATTGTTTTAAGTTGCTTCACAACACAACTACAACATTGTTGCTTCACAACACAACTACAACATTGTTGCTTCACAACGTAACTACAACATTGTTGCTTCACAACGTAACTACAACATTGCTGCTTCACAACGTAACTACAACATTGTTGCTTCACAACGTAACTACAACATTGTTGCTTCACAACGTAACTACAACATTGTTGCTTCAAAACGTAACTACAACATTTTGCTACACAACGTAACTACAACATTGTTGCTTCACAACGTAACTACAACATTGTTGCTTCACAATGTAACTACAACATTGTTGCTTCACAACGTAACTACAACATTGTTGCTTCACAACTTAACTACAACTTTGTTGCTTCACATTGTAACTACAACATTGTTCCTTCACAACGTAACTACAGCATTGTTTTAAGTTGCTTCACAACGTAACTACAACACTGTTACTTCACAACGTAACTACAACATTGTTTTAAGTTGCTTTACAACGTAACTACAACATTGTTGCTTCACAACGTAACTACAACATTTTGCTTCACAACGTAACTACAACATTGTTGCTTCACAACGTAACTACAACATTGTTGCTTCACAACGTAACTACAACATTGTTACTTCACAACGTTACTAAAACAATACTTCACAACGTCACTACAATGTTACTTCACAACGTCACTACAATGTTACTTCACAACGTAACTACAACATTGTTACTTTACAACGTAACTACAACATTGTTACTTCACAACGTAACTACAACATTGTTACTTTACAACGTAATAACAACATTGTTTCTTCACAACGTAACTACAACATTGTTACTTCACAACGTAACTACAACATTGTTACTTCACAACGTAACTACAACATTGTTACTTCACAACGTAACTACAACATTGTTACTTCACAACATGACTACAACATTGTTACTTCACAACGTAACTACAACATTGTTACTTCACAACGTAACTACAACATTGTTACTTCACAACGTAACTACAACATTGTTACTTCACAACGTAACTACAACATTGTTACTTCACAACGTAACTACAACATTGTTACTTAATGTAACTACAACATTGTTTTAAGTTGCTTCACAACATAACTACAACATTGTTACTTCACAACGTAACTACAACATTGTTTTAAATTGCTTCACAACATAACTACAACATTGTTACTTCACAACGTCACTACAACATTGCTTTAAGTTGCTTCACAACGTAACTACATCATTCTTACTTAACGTAACTACAACATTGTTTTAAGTTGCTTCACAACACAACTACAACATTGTTGCTTCACAACGTAACTACAACATTGTTGCTTCACAACGTAACTACAACATTGTTGCTTCACAACGTAACTACAACATTGTTGCTTCACAACGTAACTACAACATTGTTGCTTCACAACGTAACTACAACATTTTGCTTCACAACGTAACTACAACATTTTTACTTCACAATGTAACTACAACATTGTTTCTTCACAACGTAACTACAACATTGTTACTTCACAACGTAACTACAACATTGTTACTTCACAACGTAACTACAACATTGTTACTTCACAACGTAACTACAACATTGTTACTTCACAACGTAACTACAACATTGTTTCTTCACAACGTAACTACAACATTGTTTCTTCACAACGTAACTACAACATTGTTTCTTCACAACGTAACTACAACATTGTTTCTTCACAACGGAACTACAACATTGTTTCTTCACAACGTAACTACAACATTGTTTCTTCACAACGTAACTACAACATTGTTACTTCACAACGTAACTACAACATTGTTACTTCACAACGTAACTACAACATTGTTACTTCACAACGTAACTACAACATTGTTACTGCACAACGTAACTACAACATTGTTACTTCACAACGTAACTACAACATTGTTACTTTTGTTACTTCACAACGTAACTACAACATTGTTACTTCACAACGTAACTACAACATTGTTACTTCACAACGTAACTACAACATTGTTACTGCACAACGTAACTACAACATTGTTACTTCACAACGTAACTACAACATTTTTACTTTACAACGTAACTACAACATTGTTTCTTCACAACGTAACTACAACATTGTTTCTTCACAACGTAACTACAACATTGTTTCTTCACAACGTAACTACAACATTGTTGCTTCACAACGTAACTACAACATTGTTGCTTCACAACGTATCTACAACATAATTGCTTCACAACGTAAATACAACATTGTTGCTTCACAACGTAACTACAACATTGTTGCTTCACAATGTAACTACAACATTGTTGCTTCACAACGTAACTACAACATTTTGCTTCACAACGTAACTACAACATTGTTGCTTCACAACGTAACTACAACATTGTTGCTTCACAACGTAACTACAACATTGTTGCTTCACAACTTAACTACAACATTGTTGCTTCACATTGTAACTACAACATTGTTCCTTCACTACGTAACTACAGCATTGTTTTAAGTTGCTTCACAACGTAACTACAACACTGTTACTTCACAACTTAACTACAACATTGTTTTAAGTTGCTTCACAACGTAACTACAACATTGTTGCTTCACAACGTAACTACAACATTGTTACTTCACAACGTAACTACAACATTGTTACTTCACAACGTAACTACAACATTGTTACTTAATGTAACTACAACATTGTTTTAAGTTGCTTCACAACATAACTACAACATTGTTACTTCACAACGTAACTACAACATTGTTTTAAATTGCTTCACAACATAACTACGACATTGTTACTTCACAACGTAACTACAACATTGCTTTAAGTTGCTTCACAACGTAACTACATCATTGTTACTTAACATAACTACAACATTGTTTTAAGTTGCTTCACAACACAACTACAACATTGTTGCTTCACAACACAACTACAACATTGTTGCTTCACAACGTAACTACAACATTGTTGCTTCACAACGTAACTACAACATTGCTGCTTCACAACGTAACTACAACATTGTTGCTTCACAACGTAACTACAACATTGTTGCTTCACAACGTAACTACAACATTGTTGCTTCAAAACGTAACTACAACATTTTGCTACACAACGTAACTACAACATTGTTGCTTCACAACGTAACTACAACATTGTTGCTTCACAATGTAACTACAACATTGTTGCTTCACAACGTAACTACAACATTGTTGCTTCACAACTTAACTACAACTTTGTTGCTTCACATTGTAACTACAACATTGTTCCTTCACAACGTAACTACAGCATTGTTTTAAGTTGCTTCACAACGTAACTACAACACTGTTACTTCACAACGTAACTACAACATTGTTTTAAGTTGCTTTACAACGTAACTACAACATTGTTGCTTCACAACGTAACTACAACATTTTGCTTCACAACGTAACTACAACATTGTTGCTTCACAACGTAACTACAACATTGTTGCTTCACAACGTAACTACAACATTGTTACTTCACAACGTTACTAAAACAATACTTCACAACGTCACTACAATGTTACTTCACAACGTCACTACAATGTTACTTCACAACGTAACTACAACATTGTTACTTTACAACGTAACTACAACATTGTTACTTCACAACGTAACTACAACATTGTTACTTTACAACGTAATAACAACATTGTTTCTTCACAACGTAACTACAACATTGTTACTTCACAACGTAACTACAACATTGTTACTTCACAACGTAACTACAACATTGTTACTTCACAACGTAACTACAACATTGTTACTTCACAACGTAACTACAACATTGTTACTTCACAACATAACTACAACATTGTTACTTCACAACGTAACTACAACATTGTTACTTCACAACGTAACTACAACATTGTTACTTCACAACGTAACTACAACATTGTTACTTCACAACGTAACTACAACATTGTTACTTCACAACGTAACTACAACATTGTTGCTTCACAACGTAACTACAACATTGTTGCTTCACAACGTAACTACAACATTTTGCTTCACAACGTAACTACAACATTGTTGCTTCACAACGTAACTACAACATTGTTACTTCACAACGTTACTAAAACATTACTTCACAACGTCACTACAATGTTACTTCACAACGTAACTACAACATTGTTAGTTCACAACGTAACTACAACATTGTTACTTCACAACGTAACTACAACATTGTTACTTTACAACGTAACTACAACATTGTTACTTCACAACGTAACTACAACATTGTTACTTTACAACGTAACTACAACATTGTTTCTTCACAACGTAACTACAACATTGTTACTTCACAACGTAACTTCAACATTGTTACTTCACAACGTAACTACAACATTGTTACTTCACAACGTAACTACAACATTGTTACTTCACAACGTAACTACAACACTGTTTCTTCACAACGTAACTACAACATTGTTTCTTCACAACGTAACTACAACATTGTTTCTTCACAACGTAACTACAACATTGTTTCTTCACAATGGAACTACAATATTGTTTCTTCACAACGTAACTACAACATTGTTTCTTCACAACGGAACTACAACATTGTTTCTTCACAACGTAACTACAACATTGTTTCTTCACAACGTAACTACAACATTGTTTCTTCACAACGTATATACAACATTGTTACTTCACAACATAACTACAACATTGTTACTTCACAACCTAACTACAACATTGTTACTTCACAACGTAACTACAACATTGTTACTTCACAACGTAACCACAACATTGTTACTTCACAATGTAACTACAACATTGTTTTAAGTTGCCTCACAATGTAACTACAACATTGTTTTAAGGTGCTTCACAACGTAACTACAAAATTGTTTTAAGTTGCTTCACAACGTAACTACAACATTGTTTTAAGTTGCTTCACAACGTAACTACAACATTGTTGCTTCATACCATAACTACAACATTGTTGCTTTACAACGTAACTACAACATTGTTGCTTCACAACGTAACTACAACATTGTTGCTTCACAACGTAACTACAACATTGTTGCTTCAGAACGTAACTACAACATTGTTACTTCACAACGTAACTACAACATTGTTACTTCACAACGTAACTACAACATTGTTACTTAATGTAACTACAACATTGTTTTAAGTTGCTTCACAACATAACTACAACATTGTTACTTCACAACGTAACTACAACATTGTTTTAAATTGCTTCACAATATAACTACGACATTGTTACTTCACAACGTAACTACAACATTGCTTTAAGTTGCTTCACAACGTAACTACATCATTGTTACTTAACATAACTACAACATTGTTTTAAGTTGCTTCACAACACAACTACAACATTGTTGCTTCACAACACAACTACAACATTGTTGCTTCACAACGTAACTACAACATTGTTGCTTCACAACGTAACTACAACATTGCTGCTTCACAACGTAACTACAACATTGTTGCTTCACAACGTAACTACAACATTGTTGCTTCACAACGTAACTACAACATTGTTGCTTCAAAACGTAACTACAACATTTTGCTACACAACGTAACTACAACATTGTTGCTTCACAACGTAACTACAACATTGTTGCTTCACAATGTAACTACAACATTGTTGCTTCACAACGTAACTACAACATTGTTGCTTCACAACTTAACTACAACTTTGTTGCTTCACATTGTAACTACAACATTGTTCCTTCACAACGTAACTACAGCATTGTTTTAAGTTGCTTCACAACGTAACTACAACACTGTTACTTCACAACGTAACTACAACATTGTTTTAAGTTGCTTTACAACGTAACTACAACATTGTTGCTTCACAACGTAACTACAACATTTTGCTTCACAACGTAACTACAACATTGTTGCTTCACAACGTAACTACAACATTGTTGCTTCACAACGTAACTACAACATTGTTACTTCACAACGTTACTAAAACAATACTTCACAACGTCACTACAATGTTACTTCACAACGTCACTACAATGTTACTTCACAACGTAACTACAACATTGTTACTTTACAACGTAACTACAACATTGTTACTTCACAACGTAACTACAACATTGTTACTTTACAACGTAATAACAACATTGTTTCTTCACAACGTAACTACAACATTGTTACTTCACAACGTAACTACAACATTGTTACTTCACAACGTAACTACAACATTGTTACTTCACAACGTAACTACAACATTGTTACTTCACAACATAACTACAACATTGTTACTTCACAACGTAACTACAACATTGTTACTTCACAACGTAACTACAACATTGTTACTTCACAACGTAACTACAACATTGTTACTTCACAACGTAACTACAACATTGTTACTTCACAACGTAACTACAACATTGTTACTTAATGTAACTACAACATTGTTTTAAGTTGCTTCACAACATAACTACAACATTGTTACTTCACAACGTAACTACAACATTGTTTTAAATTGCTTCACAACATAACTACAACATTGTTACTTCACAACGTCACTACAACATTGCTTTAAGTTGCTTCACAACGTAACTACATCATTCTTACTTAACATAACTACAACATTGTTTTAAGTTGCTTCACAACACAACTACAACATTGTTGCTTCACAACGTAACTACAACATTGTTGCTTCACAACGTAACTACAACATTGTTGCTTCACAACGTAACTACAACATTGTTGCTTCACAACGTAACTAAAACATTGTTGCTTCACAACGTAACTACAACATTTTGCTTCACAACGTAACTACAACATTTTTACTTCACAATGTAACTACAACATTGTTTCTTCACAACGTAACTACAACATTGTTACTTCACAACGTAACTACAACATTGTTACTTCACAACGTAACTACAACATTGTTACTTCACAACGTAACTACAACATTGTTACTTCACAACGTAACTACAACATTGTTTCTTCACAACGTAACTACAACATTGTTTCTTCACAACGTAACTACAACATTGTTTCTTCACAACGTAACTACAACATTGTTTCTTCACAACGGAACTACAACATTGTTTCTTCACAACGTAACTACAACATTGTTTCTTCACAACGTAACTACAACATTGTTACTTCACAACGTAACTACAACATTGTTACTTCACAACGTAACTACAACATTGTTACTTCACAACGTAACTACAACATTGTTACTGCACAATGTAACTACAACATTGTTACTTCACAACGTAACTACAACATTGTTACTTTTGTTACTTCACAACGTAACTACAACATTGTTACTTCACAACGTAACTACAACATTGTTACTTCACAACGTAACTACAACATTGTTACTGCACAACGTAACTACAACATTGTTACTTCACAACGTAACTACAACATTTTTACTTTACAACGTAACTACAACATTGTTTCTTCACAACGTAACTACAACATTGTTTCTTCACAACGTAACTACAACATTGTTTCTTCACAACGTAACTACAACATTGTTGCTTCACAACGTAACTACAACATTGTTGCTTCACAACGTATCTACAACATAATTGCTTCACAACGTAAATACAACATTGTTGCTTCACAACGTAACTACAACATTGTTGCTTCACAATGTAACTACAACATTGTTGCTTCACAACGTAACTACAACATTTTGCTTCACAACGTAACTACAACATTGTTGCTTCACAACGTAACTACAACATTGTTGCTTCACAACGTAACTACAACATTGTTGCTTCACAACTTAACTACAACATTGTTGCTTCACATTGTAACTACAACATTGTTCCTTCACTACGTAACTACAGCATTGTTTTAAGTTGCTTCATAACGTAACTACAACACTGTTACTTCACAACTTAACTACAACATTGTTTTAAGTTGCTTCACAACGTAACTACAACATTGTTGCTTCACAACGTAATTACAATATTGTTACTTCACAACGTTACTAAAACATTACTTCACAACGTCACTACAATGTTACTTCACAACGTAACTACAACGTTACTTCACCACGTAACTACAACATTGTTACTTTACAACGTAACTACAACATTGTTTCTTCACTACGTAATTACAATATTGTTACTTCACAACGTTACTAAAACATTACTTCACAACGTCACTACAATGTTACTTCACAACGTAACTACAACGTTACTTCACCACGTAACTACAACATTGTTACTTTACAACGTAACTACAACATTGTTACTTCACAACGTAACTACAGCATTGTTTTAAGTTGCTACACAACGTAACTACAACATTGTTTTAAGTTGCTACACAACGTAACTACAGCATTGTTTTAAGTTGCTACACAACGTAACTTCAACATTGTTTTAAGTTGCTACACAACGTAACTACAACATTGTTTTAAGTTGCTTCACAACATAACTACAACATTGTTTTAAGTTGCTTCACAACGTAACTACAACACTGTTGCTTCACAACGTAACTACAACAGTGTTTTAAGTTGCTACACAACGTAACTACAACATTGATACTTCACAACGTAACTACAACATTGATACTTCACAACGTAACTACAACATTGATACTTCACAACGTAACTACAACATTGTTACTTCACAACGTAACTACAACATTGTTACTTCACAACGTAACTACAACATTGTTACTTCACAACGTAACTACAACATTGTTACTTCACAACGTAACTACAACATTGATACTTCACAACGTAACTACAACATTGTTACTTCACAACGTAACTACAACAGTGTTTTAAGTTGCTACACAACGTAACTACAACATTGATACTTCACAACGTAACTACAACATTGATACTTCACAACGTAACTACAACATTGATACTTCACAACGTAACTACAACATTGTTACTTCACAACGTAACTACAACATTGTTACTTCACAACGTAACTACAACATTGTTACTTCACAACGTAACTACAACATTGTTACTTCACAACGTAACTACAACATTGTTACTTCACAACGTAACTACAACATTGTTACTTCACAACGTAACTACAACATTGTTACTTCACAACGTAACTACAACATTGTTACTTCACAACGTAACTACAACAGTGTTACTTCACAACGTAACTACAACATTGTTACTTAATGTAACTACAACATTGTTTTAAGTTGCTTCACAACATAACTACAACATTGTTACTTCACAACGTAACTACAACATTGTTTTAAATTGCTTCACAACATAACTACAACATTGTTACTTCACAACGTAACTACAACATTGCTTTAAGTTGCTTCACAACGTAACTACATCATTGTTACTTAACATAACTACAACATTGTTTTAAGTTGCTTCACAACACAACTACAACATTGTTGCTTCACAACACAACTACAACATTGTTGCTTCACAACGTAACTACAACATTGTTGCTTCACAACGTAACTACAACATTGCTGCTTCACAACGTAACTACAACATTGTTGCTTCACAACGTAACTACAACATTGTTGCTTCACAACGTAACTACAACATTGTTGCTTCAAAACGTAACTACAACATTTTGCTACACAACGTAACTACAACATTGTTGCTTCACAACGTAACTACAACATTGTTGCTTCACAATGTAACTACAACATTGTTGCTTCACAACGTAACTACAACATTGTTGCTTCACAACTTAACTACAACTTTGTTGCTTCACGTTGTAACTACAACATTGTTCCTTCACAACGTAACTACAGCATTGTTTTAAGTTGCTTCACAACGTAACTACAACACTGTTACTTCACAACGTAACTACAACATTGTTTTAAGTTGCTTCACAACGTAACTACAACATTGTTGCTTCACAACGTAATTACAATATTGTTGCTTCACAACTTAACTACAACTTTGTTGCTTCACATTGTAACTACAACATTGTTCCTTCACAACGTAACTACAGCATTGTTTTAAGTTGCTTCACAACGTAACTACAACACTGTTACTTCACAACGTAACTACAACATTGTTTTAAGTTGCTTCACAACGTAACTACAACACTGTTGCTTCACAACGTAACTACAACAGTGTTTTAGGTTGCTACACAACGTAACTACAACAGTGTTTTAGGTTGCTACACAACGTAACTACAACATTGATACTTCACAACGTAACTACAACACTGTTACTTCACAACGTAACTACAACATTGTTTTAAGTTGCTACACAACGTAACTACAACATTGTTTTAAGTTGCTACACAACGTAACTACAGCATTGTTTTAAGTTGCTACACAACGTAACTACAACATTGTTTTAAGTTGCTACACAACGTAACTACAACATTGTTTTAAGTTGCTTCACAACATAACTACAACATTGTTTTAAGTTGCTTCACAACGTAACTACAACATTGTTTTAAGTTGCTTCACAATGTAACTACAACATTGTTGCTTCACAATGTAACTACAACATTGTTGCTTCACAACACAACTACAACATTGTTGCTTCACAACGTAACTACAACATTGTTTTAAGTTGCTTCACAACACAACTACAACATTGTTGCTTCACAACACAACTACAACATTGTTGCTTCACAACGTAACTACAACATTGTTTTAAGTTGCTTCACAACACAACTACAACATTGTTGCTTCACAACACAACTACAACATTGTTGCTTCACAACGTAACTACAACATTGTTGCTTCACAACGTAACTACAACATTGTTGCTTCACAACGTAACTACAACATTGTTGCTTCACAACGTAACTACAACATTGTTGCTTCACAACGTAACTACAACATTGTTGCTTCACAACGTAACAACAACATTTTGCTTCACAACGTAACTACAACATTGTTGCTTCACAACGTAACTACAACATTGTTGCTTCACAACGTAACTACAACATTGTTGCTTCACAACGTAACTACAACATTTTGCTTCACAACGTAACTACAACATTGTTGCTTCACAACGTAACTACAACATTGTTACTTCACAACGTTACTAAAACATTACTTCACAACGTCACTACAATGTTACTTCACAACGTAACTACAACATTGTTAGTTCACAACGTAACTACAACATTGTTACTTCACAACGTAACTACAACATTGTTACTTTACAACGTAACTACAACATTGTTACTTCACAACGTAACTACAACATTGTTACTTTACAACGTAACTACAACATTGTTTCTTCACAACGTAACTACAACATTGTTACTTCACAACGTAACTTCAACATTGTTACTTCACAACGTAACTACAACATTGTTACTTCACAACGTAACTACAACATTGTTACTTCACAACGTAACTACAACATTGTTTCTTCACAACGTAACTACAACATTGTTTCTTCACAACGTAACTACAACATTGTTTCTTCACAACGTAACTACAACATTGTTTCTTCACAACGTAACTACAACATTGTTTCTTCACAACGGAACTACAATATTGTTTCTTCACAACGTAACTACAACATTGTTTCTTCACAACGGAACTACAACATTGTTTCTTCACAACGTAACTACAACATTGTTTCTTCACAACGTAACTACAACATTGTTTCTTCACAACGTAAATACAACATTGTTACTTCACAACATAACTACAACATTGTTACTTCACAACCTAACTACAACATTGTTACTTCACAACGTAACTACAACATTGTTACTTCACAACGTAACCACAACATTGTTACTTCACAATGTAACTACAACATTGTTTTAAGTTGCCTCACAATGTAACTACAACATTGTTTTAAGGTGCTTCACAACGTAACTACAAAATTGTTTTAAGTTGCTTCACAACGTAACTACAACATTGTTTTAAGTTGCTTCACAACGTAACTACAACATTGTTGCTTCATACCATAACTACAACATTGTTGCTTTACAACGTAACTACAACATTGTTGCTTCACAACGTAACTACAACATTGTTGCTTCACAACGTAACTACAACATTGTTGCTTCACAACGTAACTACAACATTGTTACTTCACAACGTAACTACAACATTGTTACTTCACAACGTAACTACAACATTGTTACTTAATGTAACTACAACATTGTTTTAAGTTGCTTCACAACATAACTACAACATTGTTACTTCACAACGTAACTACAACATTGTTTTAAATTGCTTCACAACATAACTACAACATTGTTACTTCACAACGTAACTACAACATTGCTTTAAGTTGCTTCACAACGTAACTACATCATTGTTACTTAACATAACTACAACATTGTTTTAAGTTGCTTCACAACACAACTACAACATTGTTGCTTCACAACACAACTACAACATTGTTGCTTCACAACGTAACTACAACATTGTTGCTTCACAACGTAACTACAACATTGCTGCTTCACAACGTAACTACAACATTGTTGCTTCACAACGTAACTACAACATTGTTGCTTCACAACGTAACTACAACATTGTTGCTTCAAAACGTAACTACAACATTTTGCTACACAACGTAACTACAACATTGTTGCTTCACAACGTAACTACAACATTGTTGCTTCACAATGTAACTACAACATTGTTGCTTCACAACGTAACTACAACATTGTTGCTTCACAACTTAACTACAACTTTGTTGCTTCACATTGTAACTACAACATTGTTCCTTCACAACGTAACTACAGCATTGTTTTAAGTTGCTTCACAACGTAACTACAACACTGTTACTTCACAACGTAACTACAACATTGTTTTAAGTTGCTTCACAACGTAACTACAACATTGTTTTAAGTTGCTTCACAACGTAACTACAACATTGTTGCTTCACAACGTAACTACAACATTTTGCTTCACAACGTAACTACAACATTGTTGCTTCACAACGTAACTACAACATTGTTGCTTCACAACGTAACTACAACATTGTTACTTCACAACGTTACTAAAACAATACTTCACAACGTCACTACAATGTTACTTCACAACGTCACTACAATGTTACTTCACAACGTAACTACAACATTGTTACTTTACAACGTAACTACAACATTGTTACTTCACAACGTAACTACAACATTGTTACTTTACAACGTAATAACAACATTGTTTCTTCACAACGTAACTACAACATTGTTACTTCACAACGTAACTACAACATTGTTACTTCACAACGTAACTACAACATTGTTACTTCACAACGTAACTACAACATTGTTACTTCACAACATAACTACAACATTGTTACTTCACAACGTAACTACAACATTGTTACTTCACAACGTAACTACAACATTGTTACTTCACAACGTAACTACAACATTGTTACTTCACAACGTAACTACAACATTGTTACTTCACAACGTAACTACAACATTGTTACTTAATGTAACTACAACATTGTTTTAAGTTGCTTCACAACATAACTACAACATTGTTACTTCACAACGTAACTACAACATTGTTTTAAATTGCTTCACAACATAACTACAACATTGTTACTTCACAACGTCACTACAACATTGCTTTAAGTTGCTTCACAACGTAACTACATCATTCTTACTTAACATAACTACAACATTGTTTTAGGTTGCTTCACAACACAACTACAACATTGTTGCTTCACAACGTAACTACAACATTGTTGCTTCACAACGTAACTACAACATTGTTGCTTCACAACGTAACTACAACATTGTTGCTTCACAACGTAACTACAACATTGTTGCTTCACAACGTAACTACAACATTTTGCTTCACAACGTAACTACAACATTTTTACTTCACAATGTAACTACAACATTGTTTCTTCACAACGTAACTACAACATTGTTACTTCACAACGTAACTACAACATTGTTACTTCACAACGTAACTACAACATTGTTACTTCACAACGTAACTACAACATTGTTACTTCACAACGTAACTACAACATTGTTTCTTCACAACGTTACTACAACATTGTTTCTTCACAACGTAACTACAACATTGTTTCTTCACAACGTAACTACAACATTGTTTCTTCACAACGGAACTACAACATTGTTTCTTCACAACGTAACTACAACATTGTTTCTTCACAACGTAACTACAACATTGTTACTTCACAACGTAACTACAACATTGTTACTTCACAACGTAACTACAACATTGTTACTTCACAACGTAACTACAACATTGTTACTGCACAACGTAACTACAACATTGTTACTTCACAACGTAACTACAACATTGTTACTTTTGTTACTTCACAACGTAACTACAACATTGTTACTTCACAACGTAACTACAACATTGTTACTTCACAACGTAACTACAACATTGTTACTGCACAACGTAACTACAACATTGTTACTTCACAACGTAACTACAACATTTTTACTTTACAACGTAACTACAACATTGTTTCTTCACAACGTAACTACAACATTGTTTCTTCACAACGTAACTACAACATTGTTTCTTCACAACGTAATTACAACATTGTTGCTTCACAACGTAACTACAACATTGTTGCTTCACAACGTATCTACAACATAATTGCTTCACAACGTAAATACAACATTGTTGCTTCACAACGTAACTACAACATTGTTGCTTCACAATGTAACTACAACATTGTTGCTTCACAACGTAACTACAACATTTTGCTTCACAACGTAACTACAACATTGTTGCTTCACAACGTAACTACAACATTGTTGCTTCACAACGTAACTACAACATTGTTGCTTCACAACTTAACTACAACATTGTTGCTTCACATTGTAACTACAACATTGTTCCTTCACTACGTAACTACAGCATTGTTTTAAGTTGCTTCACAACGTAACTACAACACTGTTACTTCACAACTTAACTACAACATTGTTTTAAGTTGCTTCACAACGTAACTACAACATTGTTGCTTCACAACGTAATTACAATATTGTTACTTCACAACGTTACTAAAACATTACTTCACAACGTCACTACAATGTTACTTCACAACGTAACTACAACGTTACTTCACCACGTAACTACAACATTGTTACTTTACAACGTAACTACAACGTTGTTTCTTCACTACGTAATTACAATATTGTTACTTCACAACGTTACTAAAACATTACTTCACAACGTCACTACAATGTTACTTCACAACGTAACTACAACGTTACTTCACCACGAAACTACAACATTGTTACTTTACAACGTAACTACAACATTGTTACTTCACAACGTAACTACAGCATTGTTTTAAGTTGCTACACAACGTAACTACAACATTGTTTTAAGTTGCTACACAACGTAACTACAGCATTGTTTTAAGTTGCTACACAACGTAACTTCAACATTGTTTTAAGTTGCTACACAACGTAACTACAACATTGTTTTAAGTTGCTTCACAACATAACTACAACATTGTTTTAAGTTGCTTCACAACGTAACTACAACACTGTTGCTTCACAACGTAACTACAACAGTGTTTTAAGTTGCTACACATCGTAACTACAACATTGATACTTCACAACGTAACTACAACATTGATACTTCACAACGTAACTACAACATTGATACTTCACAACGTAACTACAACATTGATACTTCACAACGTAACTACAACATTGTTACTTCACAACGTAACTACAACATTGTTACTTCACAACGTAACTACAACATTGTTACTTCACAATGTAACTACAACATTGTTACTTCACAACGTAACTACAACATTGTTACTTCACAACGTAACTACAACATTGTTACTTCACAACGTAACTACAACATTGTTACTTCACAACGTAACTACAACATTGTTACTTCACAACGTAACTACAACATTGTTACTTCACAACGTAACTACAACAGTGTTACTTCACAACGTAACTACAACAGTGTTACTTCACAACGTAACTACAACATTGTTACTTAATGTAACTACAACATTGTTTTAAGTTGCTTCACAACATAACTACAACATTGTTACTTCACAACGTAACTACAACATTGTTTTAAATTGCTTCACAACATAACTACAACATTGTTACTTCACAACGTAACTACAACATTGCTTTAAGTTGCTTCACAACGTAACTACATCATTGTTACTTAACATAACTACAACATTGTTTTAAGTTGCTTCACAACACAACTACAACATTGTTGCTTCACAACACAACTACAACATTGTTGCTTCACAACGTAACTACAACATTGTTGCTTCACAACGTAACTACAACATTGCTGCTTCACAACGTAACTACAACATTGTTGCTTCACAACGTAACTACAACATTGTTGCTTCACAACGTAACTACAACATTGTTGCTTCAAAACGTAACTACAACATTTTGCTACACAACGTAACTACAACATTGTTGCTTCACAATGTAACTACAACATTGTTGCTTCACAATGTAACTACAACATTGTTGCTTCACAACGTAACTACAACATTGTTGCTTCACAACTTAACTACAACTTTGTTGCTTCACATTGTAACTACAACATTGTTCCTTCACAACGTAACTACAGCATTGTTTTAAGTTGCTTCACAACGTAACTACAACACTGTTACTTCACAACGTAACTACAACATTGTTTTAAGTTGCTTCACAACGTAACTACAACATTGTTGCTTCACAACGTAACTACAACATTTTGCTTCACAACGTAACTACAACACTGTTGCTTCACAACGTAACTACAACATTGTTGCTTCACAACGTAACTACAACATTGTTACTTCACAACGTTACTAAAACAATACTTCACAACGTCACTACAATGTTACTTCACAACGTCACTACAATGTTACTTCACAACGTAACTACAACATTGTTACTTTACAACGTAACTACAACAGTGTTTTAAGTTGCTACACAACGTAACTACAACATTGATACTTCACAACGTAACTACAACATTGTTACTTCACAACGTAACTACAACATTGTTACTTCACAACGTAACTACAACAGTGTTACTTCACAACGTAACTACAACATTGTTACTTCACAACGTAACTACAACATTGTTACTTCACAACGTTACTAAAACAATACTTCACAACGTCACTACAATGTTACTTCACAACGTCACTACAATGTTACTTCACAACGTAACTACAACATTGTTACTTTACAACGTAACTACAACATTGTTACTTCACAACGTAACTACAACATTGTTACTTTACAACGTAATAACAACATTGTTTCTTCACAACGTAACTACAACATTGTTACTTCACAACGTAACTACAACATTGTTACTTCACAACGTAACTACAACATTGTTACTTCACAACGTAACTACAACATTGTTACTTCACAACATAACTACAACATTGTTACTTCACAACGTAACTACAACATTGTTACTTCACAACGTAACTACAACATTGTTACTTCACAACGTAACTACAACATTGTTACTTCACAACGTAACTACAACATTGTTACTTCACAACGTAACTACAACATTGTTACTTAATGTAACTACAACATTGTTTTAAGTTGCTTCACAACATAACTACAACATTGTTACTTCACAACGTAACTACAACATTGTTTTAAATTGCTTCACAACATAACTACAACATTGTTACTTCACAACGTCACTACAACATTGCTTTAAGTTGCTTCACAACGTAACTACAACATTCTTACTTAACGTAACTACAACATTGTTTTAAGTTGCTTCACAACACAACTACAACATTGTTGCTTCACAACGTAACTACAACATTGTTGCTTCACAACGTAACTACAACATTGTTGCTTCACAACGTAACTACAACATTGTTGCTTCACAACGTAACTACAACATTGTTGCTTCACAACGTAACTACAACATTTTGCTTCACAACGTAACTACAACATTTTTACTTCACAATGTAACTACAACATTGTTTCTTCACAACGTAACTACAACATTGTTACTTCACAACGTAACTACAACATTGTTACTTCACAACGTAACTACAACATTGTTACTTCACAACGTAACTACAACATTGTTACTTCACAACGTAACTACAACATTGTTTCTTCACAACGTAACTACAACATTGTTTCTTCACAACGTAACTACAACATTGTTTCTTCACAACGTAACTACAACATTGTTTCTTCACAACGGAACTACAATATTGTTTCTTCACAACGTAACTACAACATTGTTTCTTCACAACGGAACTACAACATTGTTTCTTCACAACGTAACTACAACATTGTTTCTTCACAACGTAACTACAACATTGTTTCTTCACAACGTAAATACAACATTGTTACTTCACAACATAACTACAACATTGTTACTTCACAACCTAACTACAACATTGTTACTTCACAACGTAACTACAACATTGTTACTTCACAACGTAACCACAACATTGTTACTTCACAATGTAACTACAACATTGTTTTAAGTTGCCTCACAATGTAACTACAACATTGTTTTAAGGTGCTTCACAACGTAACTACAAAATTGTTTTAAGTTGCTTCACAACGTAACTACAACATTGTTTTAAGTTGCTTCACAACGTAACTACAACATTGTTGCTTCATACCATAACTACAACATTGTTGCTTTACAACGTAACTACAACATTGTTGCTTCACAACGTAACTACAACATTGTTGCTTCACAACGTAACTACAACATTGTTGCTTCACAACGTAACTACAACATTGTTACTTCACAACGTAACTACAACATTGTTACTTCACAACGTAACTACAACATTGTTACTTAATGTAACTACAACATTGTTTTAAGTTGCTTCACAACATAACTACAACATTGTTACTTCACAACGTAACTACAACATTGTTTTAAATTGCTTCACAACATAACTACGACATTGTTACTTCACAACGTAACTACAACATTGCTTTAAGTTGCTTCACAACGTAACTACATCATTGTTACTTAACATAACTACAACATTGTTTTAAGTTGCTTCACAACACAACTACAACATTGTTGCTTCACAACACAACTACAACATTGTTGCTTCACAACGTAACTACAACATTGTTGCTTCACAACGTAACTACAACATTGCTGCTTCACAACGTAACTACAACATTGTTGCTTCACAACGTAACTACAACATTGTTGCTTCACAACGTAACTACAACATTGTTGCTTCAAAACGTAACTACAACATTTTGCTACACAACGTAACTACAACATTGTTGCTTCACAACGTAACTACAACATTGTTGCTTCACAATGTAACTACAACATTGTTGCTTCACAACGTAACTACAACATTGTTGCTTCACAACTTAACTACAACTTTGTTGCTTCACATTGTAACTACAACATTGTTCCTTCACAACGTAACTACAGCATTGTTTTAAGTTGCTTCACAACGTAACTACAACACTGTTACTTCACAACGTAACTACAACATTGTTTTAAGTTGCTTTACAACGTAACTACAACATTGTTGCTTCACAACGTAACTACAACATTTTGCTTCACAACGTAACTACAACATTGTTGCTTCACAACGTAACTACAACATTGTTGCTTCACAACGTAACTACAACATTGTTACTTCACAACGTTACTAAAACAATACTTCACAACGTCACTACAATGTTACTTCACAACGTCACTACAATGTTACTTCACAACGTAACTACAACATTGTTACTTTACAACGTAACTACAACATTGTTACTTCACAACGTAACTACAACATTGTTACTTTACAACGTAATAACAACATTGTTTCTTCACAACGTAACTACAACATTGTTACTTCACAACGTAACTACAACATTGTTACTTCACAACGTAACTACAACATTGTTACTTCACAACGTAACTACAACATTGTTACTTCACAACGTAACTACAACATTGTTACTTCACAACATAACTACAACATTGTTACTTCACAACGTAACTACAACATTGTTACTTCACAACGTAACTACAACATTGTTACTTCACAACGTAACTACAACATTGTTACTTCACAACGTAACTACAACATTGTTACTTCACAACGTAACTACAACATTGTTACTTCACAACGTAACTACAACATTGTTACTTCACAACATAACTACAACATTGTTACTTCACAACGTAACTACAACATTGTTGCTTCACAACGTAACTACAACATTGTTGCTTCACAACGTAACTACAACATTTTGCTTCACAACGTAACTACAACATTGTTGCTTCACAACGTAACTACAACATTGTTTCTTCACAACGTTACTAAAACATTACTTCACAACGTCACTACAATGTTACTTCACAACGTAACTACAACATTGTTAGTTCACAACGTAACTACAACATTGTTACTTCACAACGTAACTACAACATTGTTACTTTACAACGTAACTACAACATTGTTACTTCACAACGTAACTACAACATTGTTACTTTACAACGTAACTACAACATTGTTTCTTCACAACGTAACTACAACATTGTTACTTCACAACGTAACTTCAACATTGTTACTTCACAACGTAACTACAACATTGTTACTTCACAACGTAACTACAACATTGTTACTTCACAACGTAACTACAACATTGTTTCTTCACAACGTAACTACAACATTGTTTCTTCACAACGTAACTACAACATTGTTTCTTCACAACGTAACTACAACATTGTTTCTTCACAACGTAACTACAACATTGTTTCTTCACAACGGAACTACAATATTGTTTCTTCACAACGTAACTACAACATTGTTTCTTCACAACGGAACTACAACATTGTTTCTTCACAACGTAACTACAACATTGTTTCTTCACAACGTAAATACAACATTGTTACTTCACAACATAACTACAACATTGTTACTTCACAACCTAACTACAACATTGTTACTTCACAACGTAACTACAACATTGTTACTTCACAACGTAACCACAACATTGTTACTTCACAATGTAACTACAACATTGTTTTAAGTTGCCTCACAATGTAACTACAACATTGTTTTAAGTTGCCTCACAATGTAACTACAACATTGTTTTAAGGTGCTTCACAACGTAACTACAACATTGTTTTAAGTTGCTTCACAACGTAACTACAACATTGTTTTAAGTTGCTTCACAACGTAACTACAACATTGTTGCTTCATACCATAACTACAACATTGTTGCTTTACAACGTAACTACAACATTGTTGCTTCACAACGTAACTACAACATTGTTGCTTCACAACGTAACTACAACATTGTTGCTTCACAACGTAACTACAACATTGTTACTTCACAACGTAACTACAACATTGTTACTTTACAACGTAACTACAACATTGTTACTTAATGTAACTACAACATTGTTTTAAGTTGCTTCACAACATAACTACAACATTGTTACTTCACAACGTAACTACAACATTGTTTTAAATTGCTTCACAACATAACTACGACATTGTTACTTCACAACGTAACTACAACATTGCTTTAAGTTGCTTCACAACGTAACTACAACATTGTTACTTCACAACGTAACTACAACATTGTTACTTCACAACGTAACTACAACATTGTTACTTCACAACGTAACTACAACATTGTTACTTCACAACGTAACTACAACATTGTTTCTTCACAACGTAACTACAACATTGTTTCTTCACAACGTAACTACAACATTGTTTCTTCACAACGTAACTACAACATTGTTTCTTCACAACGGAACTACAATATTGTTTCTTCACAACGTAACTACAACATTGTTTCTTCACAACGGAACTACAACATTGTTTCTTCACAACGTAACTACAACATTGTTTCTTCACAACGTAACTACAACATTGTTTCTTCACAACGTAAATACAACATTGTTACTTCACAACATAACTACAACATTGTTACTTCACAACCTAACTACAACATTGTTACTTCACAACGTAACTACAACATTGTTACTTCACAACGTAACCACAACATTGTTACTTCACAATGTAACTACAACATTGTTTTAAGTTGCCTCACAATGTAACTACAACATTGTTTTAAGGTGCTTCACAACGTAACTACAAAATTGTTTTAAGTTGCTTCACAACGTAACTACAACATTGTTTTAAGTTGCTTCACAACGTAACTACAACATTGTTGCTTCATACCATAACTACAACATTGTTGCTTTACAACGTAACTACAACATTGTTGCTTCACAACGTAACTACAACATTGTTGCTTCACAACGTAACTACAACATTGTTGCTTCACAACGTAACTACAACATTGTTACTTCACAACGTAACTACAACATTGTTACTTCACAACGTAACTACAACATTGTTACTTAATGTAACTACAACATTGTTTTAAGTTGCTTCACAACATAACTACAACATTGTTACTTCACAACGTAACTACAACATTGTTTTAAATTGCTTCACAACATAACTACGACATTGTTACTTCACAACGTAACTACAACATTGCTTTAAGTTGCTTCACAACGTAACTACATCATTGTTACTTAACATAACTACAACATTGTTTTAAGTTGCTTCACAACACAACTACAACATTGTTGCTTCACAACACAACTACAACATTGTTGCTTCACAACGTAACTACAACATTGTTGCTTCACAACGTAACTACAACATTGCTGCTTCACAACGTAACTACAACATTGTTGCTTCACAACGTAACTACAACATTGTTGCTTCACAACGTAACTACAACATTGTTGCTTCAAAACGTAACTACAACATTTTGCTACACAACGTAACTACAACATTGTTGCTTCACAACGTAACTACAACATTGTTGCTTCACAATGTAACTACAACATTGTTGCTTCACAACGTAACTACAACATTGTTGCTTCACAACTTAACTACAACTTTGTTGCTTCACATTGTAACTACAACATTGTTCCTTCACAACGTAACTACAGCATTGTTTTAAGTTGCTTCACAACGTAACTACAACACTGTTACTTCACAACGTAACTACAACATTGTTTTAAGTTGCTTTACAACGTAACTACAACATTGTTGCTTCACAACGTAACTACAACATTTTGCTTCACAACGTAACTACAACATTGTTGCTTCACAACGTAACTACAACATTGTTGCTTCACAACGTAACTACAACATTGTTACTTCACAACGTTACTAAAACAATACTTCACAACGTCACTACAATGTTACTTCACAACGTCACTACAATGTTACTTCACAACGTAACTACAACATTGTTACTTTACAACGTAACTACAACATTGTTACTTCACAACGTAACTACAACATTGTTACTTTACAACGTAATAACAACATTGTTTCTTCACAACGTAACTACAACATTGTTACTTCACAACGTAACTACAACATTGTTACTTCACAACGTAACTACAACATTGTTACTTCACAACGTAACTACAACATTGTTACTTCACAACATGACTACAACATTGTTACTTCACAACGTAACTACAACATTGTTACTTCACAACGTAACTACAACATTGTTACTTCACAACGTAACTACAACATTGTTACTTCACAACGTAACTACAACATTGTTACTTCACAACCTAACTACAACATTGTTACTTCACAACGTAACTACAACATTGTTACTTCACAACGTAACCACAACATTGTTACTTCACAATGTAACTACAACATTGTTTTAAGTTGCCTCACAATGTAACTACAACATTGTTTTAAGGTGCTTCACAACGTAACTACAAAATTGTTTTAAGTTGCTTCACAACGTAACTACAACATTGTTTTAAGTTGCTTCACAACGTAACTACAACATTGTTGCTTCATACCATAACTACAACATTGTTGCTTTACAACGTAACTACAACATTGTTGCTTCACAACGTAACTACAACATTGTTGCTTCACAACGTAACTACAACATTGTTGCTTCACAACGTAACTACAACATTGTTACTTCACAACGTAACTACAACATTGTTACTTCACAACGTAACTACAACATTGTTACTTAATGTAACTACAACATTGTTTTAAGTTGCTTCACAACATAACTACAACATTGTTACTTCACAACGTAACTACAACATTGTTTTAAATTGCTTCACAACATAACTACGACATTGTTACTTCACAACGTAACTACAACATTGCTTTAAGTTGCTTCACAACGTAACTACATCATTGTTACTTAACATAACTACAACATTGTTTTAAGTTGCTTCACAACACAACTACAACATTGTTGCTTCACAACACAACTACAACATTGTTGCTTCACAACGTAACTACAACATTGTTGCTTCACAACCTAACTACAACATTGCTGCTTCACAACGTAACTACAACATTGTTGCTTCACAACGTAACTACAACATTGTTGCTTCACAACGTAACTACAACATTGTTGCTTCAAAACGTAACTACAACATTTTGCTACACAACGTAACTACAACATTGTTGCTTCACAACGTAACTACAACATTGTTGCTTCACAATGTAACTACAACATTGTTGCTTCACAACGTAACTACAACATTGTTGCTTCACAACTTAACTACAACTTTGTTGCTTCACATTGTAACTACAACATTGTTCCTTCACAACGTAACTACAGCATTGTTTTAAGTTGCTTCACAACGTAACTACAACACTGTTACTTCACAACGTAACTACAACATTGTTTTAAGTTGCTTTACAACGTAACTACAACATTGTTGCTTCACAACGTAACTACAACATTTTGCTTCACAACGTAACTACAACATTGTTGCTTCACAACGTAACTACAACATTGTTGCTTCACAACGTAACTACAACATTGTTACTTCACAACGTTACTAAAACAATACTTCACAACGTCACTACAATGTTACTTCACAACGTCACTACAATGTTACTTCACAACGTAACTACAACATTGTTACTTTACAACGTAACTACAACATTGTTACTTCACAACGTAACTACAACATTGTTACTTTACAACGTAATAACAACATTGTTTCTTCACAACGTAACTACAACATTGTTACTTCACAACGTAACTACAACATTGTTACTTCACAACGTAACTACAACATTGTTACTTCACAACGTAACTACAACATTGTTACTTCACAACGTAACTACAACATTGTTACTTCACAACATAACTACAACATTGTTACTTCACAACGTAACTACAACATTGTTACTTCACAACGTAACTACAACATTGTTACTTCACAACGTAACTACAACATTGTTACTTCACAACGTAACTACAACATTGTTACTTCACAACGTAACTACAACATTGTTACTTCACAACGTAACTACAACATTGTTACTTCACAACATAACTACAACATTGTTACTTCACAACGTAACTACAACATTGTTGCTTCACAACGTAACTACAACATTGTTGCTTCACAACGTAACTACAACATTTTGCTTCACAACGTAACTACAACATTGTTGCTTCACAACGTAACTACAACATTGTTTCTTCACAACGTTACTAAAACATTACTTCACAACGTCACTACAATGTTACTTCACAACGTAACTACAACATTGTTAGTTCACAACGTAACTACAACATTGTTACTTCACAACGTAACTACAACATTGTTACTTTACAACGTAACTACAACATTGTTACTTCACAACGTAACTACAACATTGTTACTTTACAACGTAACTACAACATTGTTTCTTCACAACGTAACTACAACATTGTTACTTCACAACGTAACTTCAACATTGTTACTTCACAACGTAACTACAACATTGTTACTTCACAACGTAACTACAACATTGTTACTTCACAACGTAACTACAACATTGTTTCTTCACAACGTAACTACAACATTGTTTCTTCACAACGTAACTACAACATTGTTTCTTCACAACGTAACTACAACATTGTTTCTTCACAACGTAACTACAACATTGTTTCTTCACAACGGAACTACAATATTGTTTCTTCACAACGTAACTACAACATTGTTTCTTCACAACGGAACTACAACATTGTTTCTTCACAACGTAACTACAACATTGTTTCTTCACAACGTAAATACAACATTGTTACTTCACAACATAACTACAACATTGTTACTTCACAACCTAACTACAACATTGTTACTTCACAACGTAACTACAACATTGTTACTTCACAACGTAACCACAACATTGTTACTTCACAATGTAACTACAACATTGTTTTAAGTTGCCTCACAATGTAACTACAACATTGTTTTAAGTTGCCTCACAATGTAACTACAACATTGTTTTAAGGTGCTTCACAACGTAACTACAACATTGTTTTAAGTTGCTTCACAACGTAACTACAACATTGTTTTAAGTTGCTTCACAACGTAACTACAACATTGTTGCTTCATACCATAACTACAACATTGTTGCTTTACAACGTAACTACAACATTGTTGCTTCACAACGTAACTACAACATTGTTGCTTCACAACGTAACTACAACATTGTTGCTTCACAACGTAACTACAACATTGTTACTTCACAACGTAACTACAACATTGTTACTTTACAACGTAACTACAACATTGTTACTTAATGTAACTACAACATTGTTTTAAGTTGCTTCACAACATAACTACAACATTGTTACTTCACAACGTAACTACAACATTGTTTTAAATTGCTTCACAACATAACTACGACATTGTTACTTCACAACGTAACTACAACATTGCTTTAAGTTGCTTCACAACGTAACTACAACATTGTTACTTCACAACGTAACTACAACATTGTTACTTCACAACGTAACTACAACATTGTTACTTCACAACGTAACTACAACATTGTTACTTCACAACGTAACTACAACATTGTTTCTTCACAACGTAACTACAACATTGTTTCTTCACAACGTAACTACAACATTGTTTCTTCACAACGTAACTACAACATTGTTTCTTCACAACGGAACTACAATATTGTTTCTTCACAACGTAACTACAACATTGTTTCTTCACAACGGAACTACAACATTGTTTCTTCACAACGTAACTACAACATTGTTTCTTCACAACGTAACTACAACATTGTTTCTTCACAACGTAAATACAACATTGTTACTTCACAACATAACTACAACATTGTTACTTCACAACCTAACTACAACATTGTTACTTCACAACGTAACTACAACATTGTTACTTCACAACGTAACCACAACATTGTTACTTCACAATGTAACTACAACATTGTTTTAAGTTGCCTCACAATGTAACTACAACATTGTTTTAAGGTGCTTCACAACGTAACTACAAAATTGTTTTAAGTTGCTTCACAACGTAACTACAACATTGTTTTAAGTTGCTTCACAACGTAACTACAACATTGTTGCTTCATACCATAACTACAACATTGTTGCTTTACAACGTAACTACAACATTGTTGCTTCACAACGTAACTACAACATTGTTGCTTCACAACGTAACTACAACATTGTTGCTTCACAACGTAACTACAACATTGTTACTTCACAACGTAACTACAACATTGTTACTTCACAACGTAACTACAACATTGTTACTTAATGTAACTACAACATTGTTTTAAGTTGCTTCACAACATAACTACAACATTGTTACTTCACAACGTAACTACAACATTGTTTTAAATTGCTTCACAACATAACTACGACATTGTTACTTCACAACGTAACTACAACATTGCTTTAAGTTGCTTCACAACGTAACTACATCATTGTTACTTAACATAACTACAACATTGTTTTAAGTTGCTTCACAACACAACTACAACATTGTTGCTTCACAACACAACTACAACATTGTTGCTTCACAACGTAACTACAACATTGTTGCTTCACAACGTAACTACAACATTGCTGCTTCACAACGTAACTACAACATTGTTGCTTCACAACGTAACTACAACATTGTTGCTTCACAACGTAACTACAACATTGTTGCTTCAAAACGTAACTACAACATTTTGCTACACAACGTAACTACAACATTGTTGCTTCACAACGTAACTACAACATTGTTGCTTCACAATGTAACTACAACATTGTTGCTTCACAACGTAACTACAACATTGTTGCTTCACAACTTAACTACAACTTTGTTGCTTCACATTGTAACTACAACATTGTTCCTTCACAACGTAACTACAGCATTGTTTTAAGTTGCTTCACAACGTAACTACAACACTGTTACTTCACAACGTAACTACAACATTGTTTTAAGTTGCTTTACAACGTAACTACAACATTGTTGCTTCACAACGTAACTACAACATTTTGCTTCACAACGTAACTACAACATTGTTGCTTCACAACGTAACTACAACATTGTTACTTCACAACGTAACTACAACATTGTTACTTTACAACGTAACTACAACATTGTTACTTAATGTAACTACAACATTGTTTTAAGTTGCTTCACAACATAACTACAACATTGTTACTTCACAACGTAACTACAACATTGTTTTAAATTGCTTCACAACATAACTACGACATTGTTACTTCACAACGTAACTACAACATTGCTTTAAGTTGCTTCACAACGTAACTACAACATTGTTACTTCACAACGTAACTACAACATTGTTACTTCACAACGTAACTACAACATTGTTACTTCACAACGTAACTACAACATTGTTACTTCACAACGTAACTACAACATTGTTTCTTCACAACGTAACTACAACATTGTTTCTTCACAACGTAACTACAACATTGTTTCTTCACAACGTAACTACAACATTGTTTCTTCACAACGGAACTACAATATTGTTTCTTCACAACGTAACTACAACATTGTTTCTTCACAACGGAACTACAACATTGTTTCTTCACAACGTAACTACAACATTGTTTCTTCACAACGTAACTACAACATTGTTTCTTCACAACGTAAATACAACATTGTTACTTCACAACATAACTACAACATTGTTACTTCACAACCTAACTACAACATTGTTACTTCACAACGTAACTACAACATTGTTACTTCACAACGTAACCACAACATTGTTACTTCACAATGTAACTACAACATTGTTTTAAGTTGCCTCACAATGTAACTACAACATTGTTTTAAGGTGCTTCACAACGTAACTACAAAATTGTTTTAAGTTGCTTCACAACGTAACTACAACATTGTTTTAAGTTGCTTCACAACGTAACTACAACATTGTTGCTTCATACCATAACTACAACATTGTTGCTTTACAACGTAACTACAACATTGTTGCTTCACAACGTAACTACAACATTGTTGCTTCACAACGTAACTACAACATTGTTGCTTCACAACGTAACTACAACATTGTTACTTCACAACGTAACTACAACATTGTTACTTCACAACGTAACTACAACATTGTTACTTAATGTAACTACAACATTGTTTTAAGTTGCTTCACAACATAACTACAACATTGTTACTTCACAACGTAACTACAACATTGTTTTAAATTGCTTCACAACATAACTACGACATTGTTACTTCACAACGTAACTACAACATTGCTTTAAGTTGCTTCACAACGTAACTACATCATTGTTACTTAACATAACTACAACATTGTTTTAAGTTGCTTCACAACACAACTACAACATTGTTGCTTCACCACACAACTACAACATTGTTGCTTCACAACGTAACTACAACATTGTTGCTTCACAACGTAACTACAACATTGCTGCTTCACAACGTAACTACAACATTGTTGCTTCACAACGTAACTACAACATTGTTGCTTCACAACGTAACTACAACATTGTTGCTTCAAAACGTAACTACAACATTTTGCTACACAACGTAACTACAACATTGTTGCTTCACAACGTAACTACAACATTGTTGCTTCACAATGTAACTACAACATTGTTGCTTCACAACGTAACTACAACATTGTTGCTTCACAACTTAACTACAACTTTGTTGCTTCACATTGTAACTACAACATTGTTCCTTCACAACGTAACTACAGCATTGTTTTAAGTTGCTTCACAACGTAACTACAACACTGTTACTTCACAACGTAACTACAACATTGTTTTAAGTTGCTTTACAACGTAACTACAACATTGTTGCTTCACAACGTAACTACAACATTTTGCTTCACAACGTAACTACAACATTGTTGCTTCACAACGTAACTACAACATTGTTACTTTACAACGTAACTACAACATTGTTACTTCACAACGTAACTACAACATTGTTACTTTACAACGTAATAACAACATTGTTTCTTCACAACGTAACTACAACATTGTTACTTCACAACGTAACTACAACATTGTTACTTCACAACGTAACTACAACATTGTTACTTCACAACGTAACTACAACATTGTTACTTCACAACGTAACTACAACATTGTTACTTCACAACATAACTACAACATTGTTACTTCACAACGTAACTACAACATTGTTACTTCACAACGTAACTACAACATTGTTACTTCACAACGTAACTACAACATTGTTACTTCACAACGTAACTACAACATTGTTACTTCACAACGTAACTACAACATTGTTACTTCACAACGTAACTACAACATTGTTACTTCACAACATAACTACAACATTGTTACTTCACAACGTAACTACAACATTGTTGCTTCACAACGTAACTACAACATTGTTGCTTCACAACGTAACTACAACATTTTGCTTCACAACGTAACTACAACATTGTTGCTTCACAACGTAACTACAACATTGTTTCTTCACAACGTTACTAAAACATTACTTCACAACGTCACTACAATGTTACTTCACAACGTAACTACAACATTGTTAGTTCACAACGTAACTACAACATTGTTACTTCACAACGTAACTACAACATTGTTACTTTACAACGTAACTACAACATTGTTACTTCACAACGTAACTACAACATTGTTACTTTACAACGTAACTACAACATTGTTTCTTCACAACGTAACTACAACATTGTTACTTCACAACGTAACTTCAACATTGTTACTTCACAACGTAACTACAACATTGTTACTTCACAACGTAACTACAACATTGTTACTTCACAACGTAACTACAACATTGTTTCTTCACAACGTAACTACAACATTGTTTCTTCACAACGTAACTACAACATTGTTTCTTCACAACGTAACTACAACATTGTTTCTTCACAACGTAACTACAACATTGTTTCTTCACATCGGAACTACAATATTGTTTCTTCACAACGTAACTACAACATTGTTTCTTCACAACGGAACTACAACATTGTTTCTTCACAACGTAACTACAACATTGTTTCTTCACAACGTAAATACAACATTGTTACTTCACAACATAACTACAACATTGTTACTTCACAACCTAACTACAACATTGTTACTTCACAACGTAACTACAACATTGTTACTTCACAACGTAACCACAACATTGTTACTTCACAATGTAACTACAACATTGTTTTAAGTTGCCTCACAATGTAACTACAACATTGTTTTAAGTTGCCTCACAATGTAACTACAACATTGTTTTAAGGTGCTTCACAACGTAACTACAACATTGTTTTAAGTTGCTTCACAACGTAACTACAACATTGTTTTAAGTTGCTTCACAACGTAACTACAACATTGTTGCTTCATACCATAACTACAACATTGTTGCTTTACAACGTAACTACAACATTGTTGCTTCACAACGTAACTACAACATTGTTGCTTCACAACGTAACTACAACATTGTTGCTTCACAACGTAACTACAACATTGTTACTTCACAACGTAACTACAACATTGTTACTTTACAACGTAACTACAACATTGTTACTTAATGTAACTACAACATTGTTTTAAGTTGCTTCACAACATAACTACAACATTGTTACTTCACAACGTAACTACAACATTGTTTTAAATTGCTTCACAACATAACTACGACATTGTTACTTCACAACGTAACTACAACATTGCTTTAAGTTGCTTCACAACGTAACTACATCATTGTTACTTAACATAACTACAACATTGTTTTAAGTTGCTTCACAACACAACTACAACATTGTTGCTTCACAACACAACTACAACATTGTTGCTTCACAACGTAACTACAACATTGTTGCTTCACAACGTAACTACAACATTGCTGCTTCACAACGTAACTACAACATTGTTGCTTCACAACGGAACTACAACATTGTTGCTTCACAACGTAACTACAACATTGTTGCTTCAAAACGTAACTACAACATTTTGCTACACAACGTAACTACAACATTGTTGCTTCACAACGTAACTACAACATTGTTGCTTCACAATGTAACTACAACATTGTTGCTTCACAACGTAACTACAACATTGTTGCTTCACAACTTAACTACAACTTTGTTGCTTCACATTGTAACTACAACATTGTTCCTTCACAACGTAACTACAGCATTGTTTTAAGTTGCTTCACAACGTAACTACAACACTGTTACTTCACAACGTAACTACAACATTGTTTTAAGTTGCTTTACAACGTAACTACAACATTGTTGCTTCACAACGTAACTACAACATTTTGCTTCACAACGTAACTACAACATTGTTGCTTCACAACGTAACTACAACATTGTTGCTTCACAACGTAACTACAACATTGTTACTTCACAACGTTACTAAAACAATACTTCACAACGTCACTACAATGTTACTTCACAACGTCACTACAATGTTACTTCACAACGTAACTACAACATTGTTACTTTACAACGTAACTACAACATTGTTACTTCACAACGTAACTACAACATTGTTACTTTACAACGTAATAACAACATTGTTTCTTCACAACGTAACTACAACATTGTTACTTCACAACGTAACTACAACATTGTTACTTCACAACGTAACTACAACATTGTTACTTCACAACGTAACTACAACATTGTTACTTCACAACATAACTACAACATTGTTACTTCACAACGTAACTACAACATTGTTACTTCACAATGTAACTACAACATTGTTACTTCACAACGTAACTACAACATTGTTACTTCACAACGTAACTACAACATTGTTACTTCACAACGTAACTACAACATTGTTACTTAATGTAACTACAACATTGTTTTAAGTTGCTTCACAACATAACTACAACATTGTTACTTCACAACGTAACTACAACATTGTTTTAAATTGCTTCACAACATAACTACAACATTGTTACTTCACAACGTCACTACAACATTGCTTTAAGTTGCTTCACAACGTAACTACATCATTCTTACTTAACGTAACTACAACATTGTTTTAAGTTGCTTCACAACACAACTACAACATTGTTGCTTCACAACGTAACTACAACATTGTTGCTTCACAACGTAACTACAACATTGTTGCTTCACAACGTAACTACAACATTGTTGCTTCACAACGTAACTACAACATTGTTGCTTCACAACGTAACTACAACATTTTGCTTCACAACGTAACTACAACATTTTTACTTCACAATGTAACTACAACATTGTTTCTTCACAACGTAACTACAACATTGTTACTTCACAACGTAACTACAACATTGTTACTTCACAACGTAACTACAACATTGTTACTTCACAACGTAACTACAACATTGTTACTTCACAACGTAACTACAACATTGTTTCTTCACAACGTAACTACAACATTGTTTCTTCACAACGTAACTACAACATTGTTTCTTCACAACGTAACTACAACATTGTTTCTTCACAACGGAACTACAACATTGTTTCTTCACAACGTAACTACAACATTGTTTCTTCACAACGTAACTACAACATTGTTACTTCACAACGTAACTACAACATTGTTACTTCACAACGTAACTACAACATTGTTACTTCACAACGTAACTACAACATTGTTACTGCACAACGTAACTACAACATTGTTACTTCACAACGTAACTACAACATTGTTACTTTTGTTACTTCACAACGTAACTACAACATTGTTACTTCACAACGTAACTACAACATTGTTACTTCACAACGTAACTACAACATTGTTACTGCACAACGTAACTACAACATTGTTACTTCACAACGTAACTACAACATTTTTACTTTACAACGTAACTACAACATTGTTTCTTCACAACGTAACTACAACATTGTTTCTTCACAACGTAACTACAACATTGTTTCTTCACAACGTAACTACAACATTGTTGCTTCACAACGTAACTACAACATTGTTGCTTCACAACGTATCTACAACATAATTGCTTCACAACGTAAATACAACATTGTTGCTTCACAACGTAACTACAACATTGTTGCTTCACAATGTAACTACAACATTGTTGCTTCACAACGTAACTACAACATTTTGCTTCACAACGTAACTACAACATTGTTGCTTCACAACGTAACTACAACATTGTTGCTTCACAACGTAACTACAACATTGTTGCTTCACAACTTAACTACAACATTGTTGCTTCACATTGTAACTACAACATTGTTCCTTCACTACGTAACTACAGCATTGTTTTAAGTTGCTTCACAACGTAACTACAACACTGTTACTTCACAACTTAACTACAACATTGTTTTAAGTTGCTTCACAACGTAACTACAACATTGTTGCTTCACAACGTAACTACAACATTGTTACTTCACAACGTAACTACAACATTGTTACTTCACAACGTAACTACAACATTGTTACTTAATGTAACTACAACATTGTTTTAAGTTGCTTCACAACATAACTACAACATTGTTACTTCACAACGTAACTACAACATTGTTTTAAATTGCTTCACAACATAACTACGACATTGTTACTTCACAACGTAACTACAACATTGCTTTAAGTTGCTTCACAACGTAACTACATCATTGTTACTTAACATAACTACAACATTGTTTTAAGTTGCTTCACAACACAACTACAACATTGTTGCTTCACAACACAACTACAACATTGTTGCTTCACAACGTAACTACAACATTGTTGCTTCACAACGTAACTACAACATTGCTGCTTCACAACGTAACTACAACATTGTTGCTTCACAACGTAACTACAACATTGTTGCTTCACAACGTAACTACAACATTGTTGCGTCAAAACGTAACTACAACATTTTGCTACACAACGTAACTACAACATTGTTGCTTCACAACGTAACTACAACATTGTTGCTTCACAATGTAACTACAACATTGTTGCTTCACAACGTAACTACAACATTGTTGCTTCACAACTTAACTACAACTTTGTTGCTTCACATTGTAACTACAACATTGTTCCTTCACAACGTAACTACAGCATTGTTTTAAGTTGCTTCACAACGTAACTACAACACTGTTACTTCACAACGTAACTACAACATTGTTTTAAGTTGCTTTACAACGTAACTACAACATTGTTGCTTCACAACGTAACTACAACATTTTGCTTCACAACGTAACTACAACATTGTTGCTTCACAACGTAACTACAACATTGTTGCTTCACAACGTAACTACAACATTGTTACTTCACAACGTTACTAAAACAATACTTCACAACGTCACTACAATGTTACTTCACAACGTCACTACAATGTTACTTCACAACGTAACTACAACATTGTTACTTTACAACGTAACTACAACATTGTTACTTCACAACGTAACTACAACATTGTTACTTTACAACGTAATAACAACATTGTTTCTTCACAACGTAACTACAACATTGTTACTTCACAACGTAACTACAACATTGTTACTTCACAACGTAACTACAACATTGTTACTTCACAACGTAACTACAACATTGTTACTTCACAACGTAACTACAACATTGTTACTTCACAACATAACTACAACATTGTTACTTCACAACGTAACTACAACATTGTTACTTCACAACGTAACTACAACATTGTTACTTCACAACGTAACTACAACATTGTTACTTCACAACGTAACTACAACATTGTTACTTCACAACGTAACAACAACATTGTTGCTTCACAACGTAACTACAACATTGTTGCTTCACAACGTAACTACAACATTTTGCTTCACAACGTAACTACAACATTGTTGCTTCACAACGTAACTACAACATTGTTACTTCACAACGTTACTAAAACATTACTTCACAACGTCACTACAATGTTACTTCACAACGTAACTACAACATTGTTAGTTCACAACGTAACTACAACATTGTTACTTCACAACGTAACTACAACATTGTTACTTTACAACGTAACTACAACATTGTTACTTCACAACGTAACTACAACATTGTTACTTTACAACGTAACTACAACATTGTTTCTTCACAACGTAACTACAACATTGTTACTACACAACGTAACTTCAACATTGTTACTTCACAACGTAACTACAACATTGTTACTTCACAACGTAACTACAACATTGTTACTTCACAACGTAACTACAACATTGTTTCTTCACAACGTAACTACAACATTGTTTCTTCACAACGTAACTACAACATTGTTTCTTCACAACGTAACTACAACATTGTTTCTTCACAACGTAACTACAACATTGTTTCTTCACAACGGAACTACAATATTGTTTCTTCACAACGTAACTACAACATTGTTTCTTCACAACGGAACTACAACATTGTTTCTTCACAACGTAACTACAACATTGTTTCTTCACAACGTAACTACAACATTGTTTCTTCACAACGTAAATACAACATTGTTACTTCACAACATAACTACAACATTGTTACTTCACAACCTAACTACAACATTGTTACTTCACAACGTAACTACAACATTGTTACTTCACAACGTAACCACAACATTGTTACTTCACAATGTAACTACAACATTGTTTTAAGTTGCCTCACAATGTAACTACAACATTGTTTTAAGGTGCTTCACAACGTAACTACAAAATTGTTTTAAGTTGCTTCACAACGTAACTACAACATTGTTTTAAGTTGCTTCACAACGTAACTACAACATTGTTGCTTCATACCATAACTACAACATTGTTGCTTTACAACGTAACTACAACATTGTTGCTTCACAACGTAACTACAACATTGTTGCTTCACAACGTAACTACAACATTGTTGCTTCAGAACGTAACTACAACATTGTTACTTCACAACGTAACTACAACATTGTTACTTCACAACGTAACTACAACATTGTTACTTAATGTAACTACAACATTGTTTTAAGTTGCTTCACAACATAACTACAACATTGTTACTTCACAACGTAACTACAACATTGTTTTAAATTGCTTCACAACATAACTACGACATTGTTACTTCACAACGTAACTACAACATTGCTTTAAGTTGCTTCACAACGTAACTACATCATTGTTACTTAACATAACTACAACATTGTTTTAAGTTGCTTCACAACACAACTACAACATTGTTGCTTCACAACACAACTACAACATTGTTGCTTCACAACGTAACTACAACATTGTTGCTTCACAACGTAACTACAACATTGCTGCTTCACAACGTAACTACAACATTGTTGCTTCACAACGTAACTACAACATTGTTGCTTCACAACGTAACTACAACATTGTTGCTTCAAAACGTAACTACAACATTTTGCTACACAACGTAACTACAACATTGTTGCTTCACAACGTAACTACAACATTGTTGCTTCACAATGTAACTACAACATTGTTGCTTCACAACGTAACTACAACATTGTTGCTTCACAACTTAACTACAACTTTGTTGCTTCACATTGTAACTACAACATTGTTCCTTCACAACGTAACTACAGCATTGTTTTAAGTTGCTTCACAACGTAACTACAACACTGTTACTTCACAACGTAACTACAACACTGTTACTTCACAACGTAACTACAACATTGTTTTAAGTTGCTTTACAACGTAACTACAACATTGTTGCTTCACAACGTAACTACAACATTTTGCTTCACAACGTAACTACAACATTGTTGCTTCACAACGTAACTACAACATTGTTGCTTCACAACGTAACTACAACATTGTTACTTCACAACGTTACTAAAACAATACTTCACAACGTCACTACAATGTTACTTCACAACGTCACTACAATGTTACTTCACAACGTAACTACAACATTGTTACTTTACAACGTAACTACAACATTGTTACTTCACAACGTAACTACAACATTGTTACTTTACAACGTAATAACAACATTGTTTCTTCACAACGTAACTACAACATTGTTACTTCACAACGTAACTACAACATTGTTACTTCACAACGTAACTACAACATTGTTACTTCACAACGTAACTACAACATTGTTACTTCACAACATAACTACAACATTGTTACTTCACAACGTAACTACAACATTGTTACTTCACAACGTAACTACAACATTGTTACTTCACAACGTAACTACAACATTGTTACTTCACAACGTAACTACAACATTGTTACTTCACAACGTAACTACAACATTGTTACTTAATGTAACTACAACATTGTTTTAAGTTGCTTCACAACATAACTACAACATTGTTACTTCACAACGTAACTACAACATTGTTTTAAATTGCTTCACAACATAACTACAACATTGTTACTTCACAACGTCACTACAACATTGCTTTAAGTTGCTTCACAACGTAACTACATCATTCTTACTTAACATAACTACAACATTGTTTTAAGTTGCTTCACAACACAACTACAACATTGTTGCTTCACAACGTAACTACAACATTGTTGCTTCACAACGTAACTACAACATTGTTGCTTCACAACGTAACTACAACATTGTTGCTTCACAACGTAACTACAACATTGTTGCTTCACAACGTAACTACAACATTTTGCTTCACAACGTAACTACAACATTTTTACTTCACAATGTAACTACAACATTGTTTCTTCACAACGTAACTACAACATTGTTACTTCACAACGTAACTACAACATTGTTACTTCACAACGTAACTACAACATTGTTACTTCACAACGTAACTACAACATTGTTACTTCACAACGTAACTACAACATTGTTTCTTCACAACGTAACTACAACATTGTTTCTTCACAACGTAACTACAACATTGTTTCTTCACAACGTAACTACAACATTGTTTCTTCACAACGGAACTACAACATTGTTTCTTCACAACGTAACTACAACATTGTTTCTTCACAACGTAACTACAACATTGTTACTTCACAACGTAACTACAACATTGTTACTTCACAACGTAACTACAACATTGTTACTTCACAACGTAACTACAACATTGTTACTGCACAACGTAACTACAACATTGTTACTTCACAACGTAACTACAACATTGTTACTTTTGTTACTTCACAACGTAACTACAACATTGTTACTTCACAACGTAACTACAACATTGTTACTTCACAACGTAACTACAACATTGTTACTGCACAACGTAACTACAACATTGTTACTTCAAAACGTAACTACAACATTTTTACTTTACAACGTAACTACAACATTGTTTCTTCACAACGTAACTACAACATTGTTTCTTCACAACGTAACTACAACATTGTTTCTTCACAACGTAACTACAACATTGTTGCTTCACAACGTAACTACAACATTGTTGCTTCACAACGTATCTACAACATAATTGCTTCACAACGTAAATACAACATTGTTGCTTCACAACGTAACTACAACATTGTTTCTTCACATCGTAACTACAACATTGTTACTTCACAACGTAACTACAACATTGTTACTTCACAACGTAACTACAACATTGTTTCTTCACAACGTAACTACAACATTGTTTCTTCACAACGTAACTACAACATTGTTTCTTCACAACGTAACTACAACATTGTTTCTTCACAACGGAACTACAACATTGTTTCTTCACAACGTAACTACAACATTGTTTCTTCACAACGTAACTACAACATTGTTACTTCACAACGTAACTACAACATTGTTACTTCACAACGTAACTACAACATTGTTACTTCACAACGTAACTACAACATTGTTACTGCACAACGTAACTACAACATTGTTACTTCACAACGTAACTACAACATTGTTACTTTTGTTACTTCACAACGTAACTACAACATTGTTACTTCACAACGTAACTACAACATTGTTACTTCACAACGTAACTACAACATTGTTACTGCACAACATAACTACAACATTGTTACTTCAAAACGTAACTACAACATTTTTACTTTACAACGTAACTACAACATTGTTTCTTCACAACGTAACTACAACATTGTTTCTTCACAACGTAACTACAACATTGTTTCTTCACAACGTAACTACAACATTGTTGCTTCACAACGTAACTACAACATTGTTGCTTCACAACGTATCTACAACATAATTGCTTCACAACGTAAATACAACATTGTTGCTTCACAACGTAACTACAACATTGTTGCTTCACAATGTAACTACAACATTGTTGCTTCACAACGTAACTACAACATTTTGCTTCACAACGTAACTACAACATTGTTGCTTCACAACGTAACTACAACATTGTTGCTTCACAACGTAACTACAACATTGTTGCTTCACAACTTAACTACAACATTGTTGCTTCACATTGTAACTACAACATTGTTCCTTCACTACGTAACTACAGCATTGTTTTAAGTTGCTTCATAACGTAACTACAACACTGTTACTTCACAACTTAACTACAACATTGTTTTAAGTTGCTTCACAACGTAACTACAACATTGTTGCTTCACAACGTAATTACAATATTGTTACTTCACAACGTTACTAAAACATTACTTCACAACGTCACTACAATGTTACTTCACAACGTAACTACAACGTTACTTCACCACGTAACTACAACATTGTTACTTTACAACATAACTACAACATTGTTTCTTCACTACGTAATTACAATATTGTTACTTCACAACGTTACTAAAACATTACTTCACAACGTCACTACAATGTTACTTCACAACGTAACTACAACGTTACTTCACCACGTAACTACAACATTGTTACTTTACAACGTAACTACAACATTGTTACTTCACAACGTAACTACAGCATTGTTTTAAGTTGCTACACAACGTAACTACAACATTGTTTTAAGTTGCTACACAACGTAACTACAGCATTGTTTTAAGTTGCTACACAACGTAACTTCAACATTGTTTTAAGTTGCTACACAACGTAACTACAACATTGTTTTAAGTTGCTTCACAACATAACTACAACATTGTTTTAAGTTGCTTCACAACGTAACTACAACACTGTTGCTTCACAACGTAACTACAACAGTGTTTTAAGTTGCTACACAACGTAACTACAACATTGATACTTCACAACGTAACTACAACATTGATACTTCACAATGTAACTACAACATTGTTACTTCACAACGTAACTACAACATTGTTACTTCACAACGTAACTACAACATTGTTACTTCACAACGTAACTACAACATTGTTACTTCACAACGTAACTACAACATTGTTACTTCACAACGTAACTACAACATTGTTACTTAATGTAACTACAACATTGTTTTAAGTTGCTTCACAACATAACTACAACATTGTTACTTCACAACGTAACTACAACATTGTTTTAAATTGCTTCACAACATAACTACAACATTGTTACTTCACAACGTCACTACAACATTGCTTTAAGTTGCTTCACAACGTAACTACATCATTCTTACTTAACATAACTACAACATTGTTTTAAGTTGCTTCACAACACAACTACAACATTGTTGCTTCACAACGTAACTACAACATTGTTGCTTAACAACGTAACTACAACATTGTTGCTTCACAACGTAACTACAACATTGTTGCTTCACAACGTAACTACAACATTGTTGCTTCACAACGTAACTACAACATTTTGCTTCACAACGTAACTACAACATTTTTACTTCACAATGTAACTACAACATTGTTTCTTCACAACGTAACTACAACATTGTTACTTCACAACGTAACTACAACATTGTTACTTCACAACGTAACTACAACATTGTTACTTCACAACGTAACTACAACATTGTTACTTCACAACGTAACTACAACATTGTTTCTTCACAACGTAACTACAACATTGTTTCTTCACAACGTAACTACAACATTGTTTCTTCACAACGTAACTACAACATTGTTTCTTCACAACGGAACTACAACATTGTTTCTTCACAACGTAACTACAACATTGTTTCTTCACAACGTAACTACAACATTGTTACTTCACAACGTAACTACAACATTGTTACTTCACAACGTAACTACAACATTGTTACTTCACAACGTAACTACAACATTGTTACTGCACAACGTAACTACAACATTGTTACTTCACAACGTAACTACAACATTGTTACTTTTGTTACTTCACAACGTAACTACAACATTGTTACTTCACAACGTAACTACAACATTGTTACTTCACAACGTAACTACAACATTGTTACTGCACAACGTAACTACAACATTGTTACTTCAAAACGTAACTACAACATTTTTACTTTACAACGTAACTACAACATTGTTTCTTCACAACGTAACTACAACATTGTTTCTTCACAACGTAACTACAACATTGTTTCTTCACAACGTAACTACAACATTGTTGCTTCACAACGTAACTACAACATTGTTGCTTCACAACGTATCTACAACATAATTGCTTCACAACGTAAATACAACATTGTTGCTTCACAACGTAACTACAACATTGTTTCTTCACATCGTAACTACAACATTGTTACTTCACAACGTAACTACAACATTGTTACTTCACAACGTAACTACAACATTGTTTCTTCACAACGTAACTACAACATTGTTTCTTCACAACGTAACTACAACATTGTTTCTTCACAACGTAACTACAACATTGTTTCTTCACAACGGAACTACAACATTGTTTCTTCACAACGTAACTACAACATTGTTTCTTCACAACGTAACTACAACATTGTTACTTCACAACGTAACTACAACATTGTTACTTCACAACGTAACTACAACATTGTTACTTCACAACGTAACTACAACATTGTTACTGCACAACGTAACTACAACATTGTTACTTCACAACGTAACTACAACATTGTTACTTTTGTTACTTCACAACGTAACTACAACATTGTTACTTCACAACGTAACTACAACATTGTTACTTCACAACGTAACTACAACATTGTTACTGCACAACGTAACTACAACATTGTTACTTCAAAACGTAACTACAACATTTTTACTTTACAACGTAACTACAACATTGTTTCTTCACAACGTAACTACAACATTGTTTCTTCACAACGTAACTACAACATTGTTTCTTCACAACGTAACTACAACATTGTTGCTTCACAACGTAACTACAACATTGTTGCTTCACAACGTATCTACAACATAATTGCTTCACAACGTAAATACAACATTGTTGCTTCACAACGTAACTACAACATTGTTGCTTCACAATGTAACTACAACATTGTTGCTTCACAACGTAACTACAACATTTTGCTTCACAACGTAACTACAACATTGTTGCTTCACAACGTAACTACAACATTGTTGCTTCACAACGTAACTACAACATTGTTGCTTCACAACTTAACTACAACATTGTTGCTTCACATTGTAACTACAACATTGTTCCTTCACTACGTAACTACAGCATTGTTTTAAGTTGCTTCATAACGTAACTACAACACTGTTACTTCACAACTTAACTACAACATTGTTTTAAGTTGCTTCACAACGTAACTACAACATTGTTGCTTCACAACGTAATTACAATATTGTTACTTCACAACGTTACTAAAACATTACTTCACAACGTCACTACAATGTTACTTCACAACGTAACTACAACGTTACTTCACCACGTAACTACAACATTGTTACTTTACAACGTAACTACAACATTGTTTCTTCACTACGTAATTACAATATTGTTACTTCACAACGTTACTAAAACATTACTTCACAACGTCACTACAATGTTACTTCACAACGTAACTACAACGTTACTTCACCACGTAACTGCAACATTGTTACTTTACAACGTAACTACAACATTGTTACTTCACAACGTAACTACAGCATTGTTTTAAGTTGCTACACAACGTAACTACAACATTGTTTTAAGTTGCTACACAACGTAACTACAGCATTGTTTTAAGTTGCTACACAACGTAACTTCAACATTGTTTTAAGTTGCTACACAACGTAACTACAACATTGTTTTAAGTTGCTTCACAATATAACTACAACATTGTTTTAAGTTGCTTCACAACGTAACTACAACACTGTTGCTTCACAACGTAACTACAACAGTGTTTTAAGTTGCTACACAACGTAACTACAACATTGATACTTCACAACGTAACTACAACATTGATACTTCACAACGTAACTACAACATTGATACTTCACAACGTAACTACAACATTGTTACTTCACAACGTAACTACAACATTGTTACTTCACAACGTAACTACAACATTGTTACTTCACAATGTAACTACAACATTGTTACTTCACAACGTAACTACAACATTGTTACTTCACAACGTAACTACAACATTGTTACTTCACAACGTAACTACAACATTGTTACTTCACAACGTAACTACAACATTGTTACTTCACAACGTAACTACAACATTGTTACTTCACAACGTAACTACAACATTGTTACTTCACAACGTAACTACAACAGTGTTACTTCACAACGTAACTACAACATTGTTACTTAATGTAACTACAACATTGTTTTAAGTTGCTTCACAACATAACTACAACATTGTTACTTCACAACGTAACTACAACATTGTTTTAAATTGCTTCACAACATAACTACAACATTGTTACTTCACAACGTAACTACAACATTGCTTTAAGTTGCTTCACAACGTAACTACATCATTGTTACTTAACATAACTACAACATTGTTTTAAGTTGCTTCACAACACAACTACAACATTGTTGCTTCACAACACAACTACAACATTGTTGCTTCACAACGTAACTACAACATTGTTGCTTCACAACGTAACTACAACATTGCTGCTTCACAACGTAACTACAACATTGTTGCTTCACAACGTAACTACAACATTGTTGCTTCACAACGTAACTACAACATTGTTGCTTCAAAACGTAACTACAACATTTTGCTACACAACGTAACTACAACATTGTTGCTTCACAACGTAACTACAACATTGTTGCTTCACAATGTAACTACAACATTGTTGCTTCACAACGTAACTACAACATTGTTGCTTCACAACTTAACTACAACTTTGTTGCTTCACGTTGTAACTACAACATTGTTCCTTCACAACGTAACAACAGCATTGTTTTAAGTTGCTTCACAACGTAACTACAACACTGTTACTTCACAACGTAACTACAACATTGTTTTAAGTTGCTTCACAACGTAACTACAACATTGTTGCTTCACAACGTAATTACAATATTGTTGCTTCACAACTTAACTACAACTTTGTTGCTTCACATTGTAACTACAACATTGTTCCTTCACAACGTAACTACAGCATTGTTTTAAGTTGCTTCACAACGTAACTACAACACTGTTACTTCACAACGTAACTACAACATTGTTTTAAGTTGCTTCACAACGTAACTACAACACTGTTGCTTCACAACGTAACTACAACAGTGTTTTAGGTTGCTACACAACGTAACTACAACATTGATACTTCACAACGTAACTACAACACTGTTACTTCACAACGTAACTACAACATTGTTTTAAGTTGCTACACAACGTAACTACAACATTGTTTTAAGTTGCTACACAACGTAACTACAGCATTGTTTTAAGTTGCTACACAACGTAACTACAACATTGTTTTAAGTTGCTACACAACGTAACTACAACATTGTTTTAAGTTGCTTCACAACATAACTACAACATTGTTTTAAGTTGCTTCACAACGTAACTACAACATTGTTTTAAGTTGCTTCACAATGTAACTACAACATTGTTGCTTCACAATGTAACTACAACATTGTTGCTTCACAACACAACTACAACATTGTTGCTTCACAACGTAACTACAACATTGTTTTAAGTTGCTTCACAACACAACTACAACATTGTTGCTTCACAACACAACTACAACATTGTTGCTTCACAACGTAACTACAACATTGTTTTAAGTTGCTTCACAACACAACTACAACATTGTTGCTTCACAACACAACTACAACATTGTTGCTTCACAACGTAACTACAACATTGTTGCTTCACAACGTAACTACAACATTGTTGCTTCACAACGTAACTACAACATTGTTGCTTCACAACGTAACTACAACATTGTTGCTTCACAACGTAACTACAACATTGTTGCTTCACAACGTAACAACAACATTTTGCTTCACAACGTAACTACAACATTGTTGCTTCACAACGTAACTACAACATTGTTGCTTCACAACGTAACTACAACATTGTTGCTTCACAACGTAACTACAACATTTTGCTTCACAACGTAACTACAACATTGTTGCTTCACAACGTAACTACAACATTGTTACTTCACAACGTTACTAAAACATTACTTCACAACGTCACTACAATGTTACTTCACAACGTAACTACAACATTGTTAGTTCACAACGTAACTACAACATTGTTACTTCACAACGTAACTACAACATTGTTACTTTACAACGTAACTACAACATTGTTACTTCACAACGTAACTACAACATTGTTACTTTACAACGTAACTACAACATTGTTTCTTCACAACGTAACTACAACATTGTTACTTCACAACGTAACTTCAACATTGTTACTTCACAACGTAACTACAACATTGTTACTTCACAACGTAACTACAACATTGTTACTTCACAACGTAACTACAACATTGTTTCTTCACAACGTAACTACAACATTGTTTCTTCACAACGTAACTACAACATTGTTTCTTCACAACGTAACTACAACATTGTTTCTTCACAACGTAACTACAACATTGTTTCTTCACAACGGAACTACAATATTGTTTCTTCACAACGTAACTACAACATTGTTTCTTCACAACGGAACTACAACATTGTTTCTTCACAACGTAACTACAACATTGTTTCTTCACAACGTAACTATAACATTGTTTCTTCACAACGTAAATACAACATTGTTACTTCACAACATAACTACAACATTGTTACTTCACAACCTAACTACAACATTGTTACTTCACAACGTAACTACAACATTGTTACTTCACAACGTAACCACAACATTGTTACTTCACAATGTAACTACAACATTGTTTTAAGTTGCCTCACAATGTAACTACAACATTGTTTTAAGGTGCTTCACAACGTAACTACAAAATTGTTTTAAGTTGCTTCACAACGTAACTACAACATTGTTTTAAGTTGCTTCACAACGTAACTACAACATTGTTGCTTCATACCATAACTACAACATTGTTGCTTTACAACGTAACTACAACATTGTTGCTTCACAACGTAACTACAACATTGTTGCTTCACAACGTAACTACAACATTGTTGCTTCACAACGTAACTACAACATTGTTACTTCACAACGTAACTACAACATTGTTACTTCACAACGTAACTACAACATTGTTACTTAATGTAACTACAACATTGTTTTAAGTTGCTTCACAACATAACTACAACATTGTTACTTCACAACGTAACTACAACATTGTTTTAAATTGCTTCACAACATAACTACAACATTGTTACTTCACAACGTAACTACAACATTGCTTTAAGTTGCTTCACAACGTAACTACATCATTGTTACTTAACATAACTACAACATTGTTTTAAGTTGCTTCACAACACAACTACAGCATTGTTGCTTCACAACACAACTACAACATTGTTGCTTCACAACGTAACTACAACATTGTTGCTTCACAACGTAACTACAACATTGCTGCTTCACAACGTAACTACAACATTGTTGCTTCACAACGTAACTACAACATTGTTGCTTCACAACGTAACTACAACATTGTTGCTTCAAAACGTAACTACAACATTTTGCTACACAACGTAACTACAACATTGTTGCTTCACAACGTAACTACAACATTGTTGCTTCACAATGTAACTACAACATTGTTGCTTCACAACGTAACTACAACATTGTTGCTTCACAACTTAACTACAACTTTGTTGCTTCACATTGTAACTACAACATTGTTCCTTCACAACGTAACTACAGCATTGTTTTAAGTTGCTTCACAACGTAACTACAACACTGTTACTTCACAACGTAACTACAACATTGTTTTAAGTTGCTTCACAACGTAACTACAACATTGTTTTAAGTTGCTTCACAACGTAACTACAACATTGTTGCTTCACAACGTAACTACAACATTTTGCTTCACAACGTAACTACAACATTGTTGCTTCACAACGTAACTACAACATTGTTGCTTCACAACGTAACTACAACATTGTTACTTCACAACGTTACTAAAACAATACTTCACAACGTCACTACAATGTTACTTCACAACGTCACTACAATGTTACTTCACAACGTAACTACAACATTGTTACTTTACAACGTAACTACAACATTGTTACTTCACAACGTAACTACAACATTGTTACTTTACAACGTAATAACAACATTGTTTCTTCACAACGTAACTACAACATTGTTACTTCACAACGTAACTACAACATTGTTACTTCACAACGTAACTACAACATTGTTACTTCACAACGTAACTACAACATTGTTACTTCACAACATAACTACAACATTGTTACTTCACAACGTAACTACAACATTGTTACTTCACAACGTAACTACAACATTGTTACTTCACAACGTAACTACAACATTGTTACTTAATGTAACTACAACATTGTTTTAAGTTGCTTCACAACATAACTACAACATTGTTACTTCACAACGTAACTACAACATTGTTTTAAATTGCTTCACAACATAACTACAACATTGTTACTTCACAACGTCACTACAACATTGCTTTAAGTTGCTTCACAACGTAACTACATCATTCTTACTTAACATAACTACAACATTGTTTTAGGTTGCTTCACAACACAACTACAACATTGTTGCTTCACAACGTAACTACAACATTGTTGCTTCACAACGTAACTACAACATTGTTGCTTCACAACGTAACTACAACATTGTTGCTTCACAACGTAACTACAACATTGTTGCTTCACAACGTAACTACAACATTTTGCTTCACAACGTAACTACAACATTTTTACTTCACAATGTAACTACAACATTGTTTCTTCACAACGTAACTACAACATTGTTACTTCACAACGTAACTACAACATTGTTACTTCACAACGTAACTACAACATTGTTACTTCACAACGTAACTACAACATTGTTACTTCACAACGTAACTACAACATTGTTTCTTCACAACGTTACTACAACATTGTTTCTTCACAACGTAACTACAACATTGTTTCTTCACAACGTAACTACAACATTGTTTCTTCACAACGGAACTACAACATTGTTTCTTCACAACGTAACTACAACATTGTTTCTTCACAACGTAACTACAACATTGTTACTTCACAACGTAACTACAACATTGTTACTTCACAACGTAACTACAACATTGTTACTTCACAACGTAACTACAACATTGTTACTGCACAACGTAACTACAACATTGTTACTTCACAACGTAACTACAACATTGTTACTTTTGTTACTTCACAACGTAACTACAACATTGTTACTTCACAACGTAACTACAACATTGTTACTTCACAACGTAACTACAACATTGTTACTGCACAACGTAACTACAACATTGTTACTTCACAACGTAACTACAACATTTTTACTTTACAACGTAACTACAACATTGTTTCTTCACAACGTAACTACAACATTGTTTCTTCACAACGTAACTACAACATTGTTTCTTCACAACGTAATTACAACATTGTTGCTTCACAACGTAACTACAACATTGTTGCTTCACAACGTATCTACAACATAATTGCTTCACAACGTAAATACAACATTGTTGCTTCACAACGTAACTACAACATTGTTGCTTCACAATGTAACTACAACATTGTTGCTTCACAACGTAACTACAACATTTTGCTTCACAACGTAACTACAACATTGTTGCTTCACAACGTAACTACAACATTGTTGCTTCACAACGTAACTACAACATTGTTGCTTCACAACTTAACTACAACATTGTTGCTTCACATTGTAACTACAACATTGTTCCTTCACTACGTAACTACAGCATTGTTTTAAGTTGCTTCACAACGTAACTACAACACTGTTACTTCACAACTTAACTACAACATTGTTTTAAGTTGCTTCACAACGTAACTACAACATTGTTGCTTCACAACGTAATTACAATATTGTTACTTCACAACGTTACTAAAACATTACTTCACAACGTCACTACAATGTTACTTCACAACGTAACTACAACGTTACTTCACCATGTAACTACAACATTGTTACTTTACAACGTAACTACAACGTTGTTTCTTCACTACGTAATTACAATATTGTTACTTCACAACGTTACTAAAACATTACTTCACAACGTCACTACAATGTTACTTCACAACGTAACTACAACGTTACTTCACCACGAAACTACAACATTGTTACTTTACAACGTAACTACAACATTGTTACTTCACAACGTAACTACAGCATTGTTTTAAGTTGCTACACAACGTAACTACAACATTGTTTTAAGTTGCTACACAACGTAACTACAGCATTGTTTTAAGTTGCTACACAACGTAACTTCAACATTGTTTTAAGTTGCTACACAACGTAACTACAACATTGTTTTAAGTTGCTTCACAACATAACTACAACATTGTTTTAAGTTGCTTCACAACGTAACTACAACACTGTTGCTTCACAACGTAACTACAACAGTGTTTTAAGTTGCTACACATCGTAACTACAACATTGATACTTCACAACGTAACTACAACATTGATACTTCACAACGTAACTACAACATTGATACTTCACAACGTAACTACAACATTGTTACTTCACAACGTAACTACAACATTGTTACTTCACAACGTAACTACAACATTGTTACTTCACAATGTAACTACAACATTGTTACTTCACAACGTAACTACAACATTGTTACTTCACAACGTAACTACAACATTGTTACTTCACAACGTAACTACAACATTGTTACTTCACAACGTAACTACAACATTGTTACTTCACAACGTAACTACAACATTGTTACTTCACAACGTAACTACAACATTGTTACTTCACAACGTAACTACAACAGTGTTACTTCACAACGTAACTACAACATTGTTACTTAATGTAACTACAACATTGTTTTAAGTTGCTTCACAACATAACTACAACATTGTTACTTCACAACGTAACTACAACATTGTTTTAAATTGCTTCACAACATAACTACAACATTGTTACTTCACAACGTAACTACAACATTGCTTTAAGTTGCTTCACAACGTAACTACATCATTGTTACTTAACATAACTACAACATTGTTTTAAGTTGCTTCACAACACAACTACAACATTGTTGCTTCACAACACAACTACAACATTGTTGCTTCACAACGTAACTACAACATTGTTGCTTCACAACGTAACTACAACATTGCTGCTTCACAACGTAACTACAACATTGTTGCTTCACAACGTAACTACAACATTGTTGCTTCACAACGTAACTACAACATTGTTGCTTCAAAACGTAACTACAACATTTTGCTACACAACGTAACTACAACATTGTTGCTTCACAACGTAACTACAACATTGTTGCTTCACAATGTAACTACAACATTGTTGCTTCACAACGTAACTACAACATTGTTGCTTCACAACTTAACTACAACTTTGTTGCTTCACATTGTAACTACAACATTGTTCCTTCACAACGTAACTACAGCATTGTTTTAAGTTGCTTCACAACGTAACTACAACACTGTTACTTCACAACGTAACTACAACATTGTTTTAAGTTGCTTCACAACGTAACTACAACATTGTTGCTTCACAACGTAACTACAACATTTTGCTTCACAACGTAACTACAACACTGTTGCTTCACAACGTAACTACAACATTGTTGCTTCACAACGTAACTACAACATTGTTACTTCACAACGTTACTAAAACAATACTTCACAACGTCACTACAATGTTACTTCACAACGTCACTACAATGTTACTTCACAACGTAACTACAACATTGTTACTTTACAACGTAACTACAACAGTGTTTTAAGTTGCTACACAACGTAACTACAACATTGATACTTCACAACGTAACTACAACATTGTTACTTCACAACGTAACTACAACATTGTTACTTCACAACGTAACTACAACAGTGTTACTTCACAACGTAACTACAACATTGTTACTTCACAACGTAACTACAACATTGTTACTTCACAACGTAACTACAACATTTTTACTTCACAACGTAACTACAACATTGTTTCTTCACAACGTAACTACAACATTGTTACTTCACAACGAAACTACAACATTGTTACTTCACAACGTAACTACAGCATTGTTACTTCACAACGTAACTACAACATTGTTACTTCACAACGTAACTACAACATTGTTTCTTCACAACGTAACTACAACATTGTTTCTTCACAACGTAACTACAACATTGTTTCTTCACAACGTAACTACAACATTGTTTCTTCACAACGGAACTACAACATTGTTACTTCACAACGTAACTACAACATTGTTACTTCACAACGTAACTACAACATTGTTACTTCACAACGTAACGACAACATTGTTGCTTCAAAACGTAACTACAACATTGTTTCTTCACAACGTAACTACAACATTGTTTCTTCACAACGTAACTACAACATTGTTTCTTCACAACGTAACTACAACATTGTTTCTTCACAACGTAACTACAACATTGTTACTTCACAACGTAACTACAACATTGTTTCTTCACAATGTAACTACAACATTGTTTCTTCACAACGTAACTACAACATTGTTTCTTCACAACGTAACTACAACATTGTTTCTTCACAACGGAACTACAACATTGCTGCTTCACAACGTAACTACAACATTGTTGCTTCACAACGTAACTACAACATTGTTGCTTCACAACGTAACTACAACATTGTTGCTTCAAAACGTAACTACAACATTTTGCTACACAACGTAACTACAACATTGTTGCTTCACAACGTAACTACAACATTGTTGCTTCACAATGTAACTACAACATTGTTGCTTCACAATGTAACTACAACATTGTTGCTTCACAACTTAACTACAACTTTGTTGCTTCACATTGTAACTACAACATTGTTCCTTCACAACGTAACTACAGCATTGTTTTAAGTTGCTTCACAACGTAACTACAACACTGTTACTTCACAACGTAACTACAACATTGTTTTAAGTTGCTTCACAACGTAACTACAACATTGTTGCTTCACAACGTAACTACAACATTTTGCTTCACAACGTAACTACAACATTGTTGCTTCACAACGTAACTACAACATTGTTGCTTCACAACGTAACTACAACATTGTTACTTCACAACGTTACTAAAACAATACTTCACAACGTCACTACAATGTTACTTCACAACGTCACTACAATGTTACTTCACAACGTAACTACAACATTGTTACTTTACAACGTAACTACAACAGTGTTTTAAGTTGCTACACAACGTAACTACAACATTGATACTTCACAACGTAACTACAACATTGATACTTCACAACGTAACTACAACATTGTTGCTTCACAACTTAACTACAACTTTGTTGCTTCACATTGTAACTACAACATTGTTCCTTCACAACGTAACTACAGCATTGTTTTAAGTTGCTTCACAACATAACTACAACATTGTTACTTCACATCGTCACTACAACATTGCTTTAAGTTGCTTCACAACGTAACTACATCATTCTTACTTAACATAACTACAACATTGTTTTAGGTTGCTTCACAACACAACTACAACATTGTTGCTTCACAACGTAACTACAACATTGTTGCTTCACAACGTAACTACAACATTGTTGCTTCACAACGTAACTACAACATTGTTGCTTCACAACGTAACTACAACATTGTTGCTTCACAACGTAACTACAACATTTTGCTTCACAACGTAACTACAACATTTTTACTTCACAATGTAACTACAACATTGTTTCTTCACAACGTAACTACAACATTGTTACTTCACAACGTAACTACAACATTGTTACTTCACAACGTAACTACAACATTGTTACTTCACAACGTAACTACAACATTGTTACTTCACAACGTAACTACAACATTGTTTCTTCACAACGTTACTACAACATTGTTTCTTCACAACGTAACTACAACATTGTTTCTTCACAACGTAACTACAACATTGTTTCTTCACAACGGAACTACAACATTGTTTCTTCACAACGTAACTACAACATTGTTTCTTCACAACGTAACTACAACATTGTTACTTCACAACGTAACTACAACATTGTTACTTCACAACGTAACTACAACATTGTTACTTCACAACGTAACTACAACATTGTTACTGCACAACGTAACTACAACATTGTTACTTCACAACGTAACTACAACATTGTTACTTTTGTTACTTCACAACGTAACTACAACATTGTTACTTCACAACGTAACTACAACATTGTTACTTCACAACGTAACTACAACATTGTTACTGCACAACGTAACTACAACATTGTTACTTCACAACGTAACTACAACATTTTTACTTTACAACGTAACTACAACATTGTTTCTTCACAACGTAACTACAACATTGTTTCTTCACAACGTAACTACAACATTGTTTCTTCACAACGTAATTACAACATTGTTGCTTCACAACGTAACTACAACATTGTTGCTTCACAACGTATCTACAACATAATTGCTTCACAACGTAAATACAACATTGTTGCTTCACAACGTAACTACAACATTGTTGCTTCACAATGTAACTACAACATTGTTGCTTCACAACGTAACTACAACATTTTGCTTCACAACGTAACTACAACATTGTTGCTTCACAACGTAACTACAACATTGTTGCTTCACAACGTAACTACAACATTGTTGCTTCACAACTTAACTACAACATTGTTGCTTCACATTGTAACTACAACATTGTTCCTTCACTACGTAACTACAGCATTGTTTTAAGTTGCTTCACAACGTAACTACAACACTGTTACTTCACAACTTAACTACAACATTGTTTTAAGTTGCTTCACAACGTAACTACAACATTGTTGCTTCACAACGTAATTACAATATTGTTACTTCACAACGTTACTAAAACATTACTTCACAACGTCACTACAATGTTACTTCACAACGTAACTACAACGTTACTTCACCACGTAACTACAACATTGTTACTTTACAACGTAACTACAACGTTGTTTCTTCACTACGTAATTACAATATTGTTACTTCACAACGTTACTAAAACATTACTTCACAACGTCACTACAATGTTACTTCACAACGTAACTACAACGTTACTTCACCACGAAACTACAACATTGTTACTTTACAACGTAACTACAACATTGTTACTTCACAACGTAACTACAGCATTGTTTTAAGTTGCTACACAACGTAACTACAACATTGTTTTAAGTTGCTACACAACGTAACTACAGCATTGTTTTAAGTTGCTACACAACGTAACTTCAACATTGTTTTAAGTTGCTACACAACGTAACTACAACATTGTTTTAAGTTGCTTCACAACATAACTACAACATTGTTTTAAGTTGCTTCACAACGTAACTACAACACTGTTGCTTCACAACGTAACTACAACAGTGTTTTAAGTTGCTACACATCGTAACTACAACATTGATACTTCACAACGTAACTACAACATTGATACTTCACAACGTAACTACAACATTGATACTTCACAACGTAACTACAACATTGTTACTTCACAACGTAACTACAACATTGTTACTTCACAACGTAACTACAACATTGTTACTTCACAATGTAACTACAACATTGTTACTTCACAACGTAACTACAACATTGTTACTTCACAACGTAACTACAACATTGTTACTTCACAACGTAACTACAACATTGTTACTTCACAACGTAACTACAACATTGTTACTTCACAACGTAACTACAACATTGTTACTTCACAACGTAACTACAACATTGTTACTTCACAACGTAACTACAACAGTGTTACTTCACAACGTAACTACAACATTGTTACTTAATGTAACTACAACATTGTTTTAAGTTGCTTCACAACATAACTACAACATTGTTACTTCACAACGTAACTACAACATTGTTTTAAATTGCTTCACAACATAACTACAACATTGTTACTTCACAACGTAACTACAACATTGCTTTAAGTTGCTTCACAACGTAACTACATCATTGTTACTTAACATAACTACAACATTGTTTTAAGTTGCTTCACAACACAACTACAACATTGTTGCTTCACAACACAACTACAACATTGTTGCTTCACAACGTAACTACAACATTGTTGCTTCACAACGTAACTACAACATTGCTGCTTCACAACGTAACTACAACATTGTTGCTTCACAACGTAACTACAACATTGTTGCTTCACAACGTAACTACAACATTGTTGCTTCACAACGTAACTACAACATTGTTGCTTCACAACGTAACTACAACATTGTTGCTTCACAACGTAACTACAACTTTGTTGCTTCACATTGTAACTACAACATTGTTCCTTCACAACGTAACTACAGCATTGTTTTAAGTTGCTTCACAACGTAACTACAACACTGTTACTTCACAACGTAACTACAACATTGTTTTAAGTTGCTTCACAACGTAACTACAACATTGTTGCTTCACAACGTAACTACAACATTTTGCTTCACAACGTAACTACAACACTGTTGCTTCACAACGTAACTACAACATTGTTGCTTCACAACGTAACTACAACATTGTTACTTCACAACGTTACTAAAACAATACTTCACAACGTCACTACAATGTTACTTCACAACGTCACTACAATGTTACTTCACAACGTAACTACAACATTGTTACTTTACAACGTAACTACAACAGTGTTTTAAGTTGCTACACAACGTAACTACAACATTGATACTTCACAACGTAACTACAACATTGTTACTTCACAACGTAACTACAACATTGTTACTTCACAACGTAACTACAACAGTGTTACTTCACAACGTAACTACAACATTGTTACTTCACAACGTAACTACAACATTGTTACTTCACAACGTAACTACAACATTTTTACTTCACAACGTAACTACAACATTGTTTCTTCACAACGTAACTACAACATTGTTACTTCACAACGAAACTACAACATTGTTACTTCACAACGTAACTACAGCATTGTTACTTCACAACGTAACTACAACATTGTTACTTCACAACGTAACTACAACATTGTTTCTTCACAACGTAACTACAACATTGTTTCTTCACAACGTAACTACAACATTGTTTCTTCACAACGTAACTACAACATTGTTTCTTCACAACGGAACTACAACATTGTTACTTCACAACGTAACTACAACATTGTTACTTCACAACGTAACTACAACATTGTTACTTCACAACGTAACGACAACATTGTTGCTTCAAAACGTAACTACAACATTGTTTCTTCACAACGTAACTACAACATTGTTTCTTCACAACGTAACTACAACATTGTTTCTTCACAACGTAACTACAACATTGTTTCTTCACAACGTAACTACAACATTGTTACTTCACAACGTAACTACAACATTGTTTCTTCACAATGTAACTACAACATTGTTTCTTCACAACGTAACTACAACATTGTTTCTTCACAACGTAACTACAACATTGTTTCTTCACTACAGAACTACAACATTGCTGCTTCACAACGTAACTACAACATTGTTGCTTCACAACGTAACTACAACATTGTTGCTTCACAACGTAACTACAACATTGTTGCTTCAAAACGTAACTACAACATTTTGCTACACAACGTAACTACAACATTGTTGCTTCACAACGTAACTACAACATTGTTGCTTCACAATGTAACTACAACATTGTTGCTTCACAACGTAACTACAACATTGTTGCTTCACAACTTAACTACAACTTTGTTGCTTCACATTGTAACTACAACATTGTTCCTTCACAACGTAACTACAGCATTGTTTTAAGTTGCTTCACAACGTAACTACAACACTGTTACTTCACAACGTAACTACAACATTGTTTTAAGTTGCTTCACAACGTAACTACAACATTGTTGCTTCACAACGTAACTACAACATTTTGCTTCACAACGTAACTACAACATTGTTGCTTCACAACGTAACTACAACATTGTTGCTTCACAACGTAACTACAACATTGTTACTTCACAACGTTACTAAAACAATACTTCACAACGTCACTACAATGTTACTTCACAACGTCACTACAATGTTACTTCACAACGTAACTACAACATTGTTACTTTACAACGTAACTACAACAGTGTTTTAAGTTGCTACACAACGTAACTACAACATTGATACTTCACAACGTAACTACAACATTGATACTTCACAACGTAACTACAACATTGTTACTTCACAACGTAACTACAACATTGTTACTTCACAACGTAACTACAACAGTGTTACTTCACAACGTAACTACAACATTGTTACCTCACAACGTAACTACAACATTGTTACTTCACAACGTAACTACAACATTTTTACTTCACAACGTAACTACAACATTGTTTCTTCACAACGTAACTACAACATTGTTACTTCACAACGAAACTACAACATTGTTACTTCACAACGTAACTACAGCATTGTTACTTCACAACGGAACTACAACATTGTTACTTCACAACGTAACTACAACATTGTTACTTCACAACGTAACTACAACATTGTTACTTCACAACGTAACTACAACATTGTTACTTCACAACGTAACTACAACATTTTTACTTTACAACGTAACTACAACATTGTTTCTTCACAACGTAACTACAACATTGTTTCTTCACAACGTAACTACAACATTGTTTCTTCACAACGTAACTACAACATTGTTTCTTCACAACGTAACTACAACATTGTTGCTTCACAACGTAACTACAACATTGTTGCTTCACAACGTATCTACAACATAATTGCTTCACAACGTAAATACAACATTGTTGCTTCACAACGTAACTACAACATTGTTGCTTCACAATGTAACTACAACATTGTTGCTTCACAACGTAACTACAACATTTTGCTTCACAACGTAACTACAACATTGTTGCTTCACAACGTAACTACAACATTGTTGCTTCACAACGTAACTACAACATTGTTGCTTCACAACTTAACTACAACATTGTTGCTTCACATTGTAACTACAACATTGTTCCTTCACTACGTAACTACAGCATTGTTTTAAGTTGCTTCACAACGTAACTACAACACTGTTACTTCACAACTTAACTACAACATTGTTTTAAGTTGCTTCACAACGTAACTACAACATTGTTACTTCACAACGTAACTACAACATTGTTACTTCACAACGTAACTACAACATTGTTACTTCACAACGTAACTACAACATTTTTACTTTACAACGTAACTACAACATTGTTTCTTCACAACGTAACTACAACATTGTTTCTTCACAACGTAACTACAACATTGTTTCTTCACAACGTAACTACAACATTGTTTCTTCACAACGTAACTACAACATTGTTGCTTCACAACGTAACTACAACATTGTTGCTTCACAACGTATCTACAACATAATTGCTTCACAACGTAAATACAACATTGTTGCTTCACAACGTAACTACAACATTGTTGCTTCACAATGTAACTACAACATTGTTGCTTCACAACGTAACTACAACATTTTGCTTCACAACGTAACTACAACATTGTTGCTTCACAACGTAACTACAACATTGTTGCTTCACAACGTAACTACAACATTGTTGCTTCACAACTTAACTACAACATTGTTGCTTCACATTGTAACTACAACATTGTTCCTTCACTACGTAACTACAGCATTGTTTTAAGTTGCTTCACAACGTAACTACAACACTGTTACTTCACAACTTAACTACAACATTGTTTTAAGTTGCTTCACAACGTAACTACAACATTGTTGCTTCACAACGTAATTACAATATTGTTACTTCACAACGTTACTAAAACATTACTTCACAACGTCACTACAATGTTACTTCACAACGTAACTACAACGTTACTTCACCACGTAACTACAACATTGTTACTTTACAACGTAACTACAACATTGTTTCTTCACTACGTAATTACAATATTGTTACTTCACAACGTTACTAAAACATTACTTCACAACGTCACTACAATGTTACTTCACAACGTAACTACAACGTTACTTCACCACGTAACTACAACATTGTTACTTTACAACGTAACTTCAACATTGTTACTTCACAACGTAACTACAGCATTGTTTTAAGTTGCTACACAACGTAACTACAACATTGTTTTAAGTTGCTACACAACGTAACTACAACATTGTTTTAAGTTGCTTCACAACATAACTACAACATTGTTTTAAGTTGCTTCACAACGTAACTACAACACTGTTGCTTCACAACGTAACTACAACAGTGTTTTAAGTTGCTACACAACGTAACTACAACATTGATACTTCACAACGTAACTACAACATTGATACTTCACAACGTAACTACAACATTGATACTTCACAACGTAACTACAACATTGTTACTTCACAATGTAACTACAACATTGTTACTTCACAACGTAACTACAACATTGTTACTTCACAACGTAACTTCAACATTGTTACTTCACAACGTAACTACAACATTGTTACTTCACAACGTAACTACAACATTGTTACTTCACAACGTAACTACAACATTGTTACTTCACAACGTAACTACAACATTGTTACTTCGCAACGTAACTACAACATTGTTACTTCACAACGTAACTACAACAGTGTTACTTCACAACGTAACTACAACATTGTTACTTCACAACGTAACTACAACATTGTTACTTCACAACGTAACTACAACATTTTTACTTCACAACGTAACTACAACATTGTTTCTTCACAACGTAACTACAACATTGTTACTTCACAACGAAACTACAACATTGTTACTTCACAACGTAACTACAGCATTGTTTCTTCACAACGTAACTACAACATTGTTACTTCACAACGTAACTACAACAGTGTTACTTCACAACGTAACTACAACATTGTTACTTCACAACGTAACTACAACATTGTTACTTCACAACGTAACTACAACATTTTTACTTCACAACGTAACTACAACATTGTTTCTTCACAACGTAACTACAACATTGTTACTTCGCAACGTAACTACAACATTGTTACTTCACAACGTAACTACAACAGTGTTACTTCACAACGTAACTACAACATTGTTACTTCACAACGTAACTACAACATTTTTACTTCACAACGTAACTACAACATTGTTTCTTCACAACGTAACTACAACATTGTTACTTCACAACGAAACTATAACATTGTTACTTCACAACGTAACTACAGCATTGTTACTTCACAACGTAACTACAACATTGTTACTTCACAACGTAACTACAACAGTGTTACTTCACAACGTAACTACAACATTGTTACTTCACAACGTAACTACAACATTGTTACTTCACAACGTAACTACAACATTTTTACTTCACAACGTAACTACAACATTGTTTCTTCACAACGTAACTACAACATTGTTACTTCACAACGAAACTACAACATTGTTACTTCACAACGTAACTACAGCATTGTTACTTCACAACGTAACTACAACATTGTTACTTCACAACGTAACTACAACATTGTTTCTTCACAACGTAACTACAACATTGTTTCTTCACAACGTAACTACAACATTGTTTCTTCACAACGTAACTACAACATTGTTTCTTCACAACAGAACTACAACATTGTTACTTCACAACGTAACTACAACATTGTTACTTCACAACGTAACTACAACATTGTTACTTCACAACGTAACTACAACATTGTTACTTCACAACGTAACTACAACATTTTTACTTTACAACGTAACTACAACATTGTTTCTTCACAACGTAACTACAACATTGTTTCTTCACAACGTAACTACAACATTGTTTCTTCACAACGTAACTACAACATTGTTTCTTCACAACGTAACTACAACATTGTTTCTTCACAACGTAACTACAACATTGTTGCTTCACAACGTAACTACAACATTGTTGCTTCACAACGTATCTACAACATAATTGCTTCACAACGTAAATACAACATTGTTGCTTCACAACGTAACTACAACATTGTTGCTTCACAATGTAACTACAACATTGTTGCTTCACAACGTAACTACAACATTTTGCTTCACAACGTAACTACAACATTGTTGCTTCACAATGTAACTACAACATAGTTGCTTCACAACGTAACTACAACATTGTTGCTTCACAACTTAACTACAACATTGTTGCTTCACATTGTAACTACAACATTGTTCCTTCACTACGTAACTACAGCATTGTTTTAAGTTGCTTGACAACGTAACTACAACACTGTTACTTCACAACTTAACTACAACATTGTTTTAAGTTGCTTCACAACGTAACTACAACATTGTTGCTTCACAACGTAATTACAATATTGTTACTTCACAACGTTACTAAAACATTACTTCACAACGTCACTACAATGTTACTTCACAACGTAACTACAACGTTACTTCACCACGTAACTACATCATTGTTACTTTACAACGTAACTACAACATTGTTTCTTCACTACGTAATTACAATATTGTTACTACACAACGTTACTAAAACATTACTCCACAACGTCACTACAATGTTACTTCACAACGTAACTACAACGTTACTTCACCACGTAACTACAACATTGTTACTTTACAACGTAACTTCAACATTGTTACTTCACAACGTAACTACAGCATTGTTTTAAGTTGCTACACAACGTAACTACAACATTGTTTTAAGTTGCTACACAACGTAACTACAACATTGTTTTATGTTGCTTCACAACGTAACTACAACAGTGTTTTAAGTTGCTACACAACGTAACTACAACATTGATACTTCACAACGTAACTACAACATTGATACTTCACAACGTAACTACAACATTGATACTTCACAACGTAACTACAACATTGTTTCTTCACAACGTAACTACAACATTGTTTCTTCACAACGTAACTACAACATTGTTTCTTCACAACGTAACTACAACATTGTTTCTTCACAACGGAACTACAACATTGCTGCTTCACAACGTAACTACAACATTGTTGCTTCACAACGTAACTACAACATTGTTGCTTCACAACGTAACTACAACATTGTTGCTTCAAAACGTAACTACAACATTTTGCTACACAACGTAACTACAACATTGTTGCTTCACAACGTAACTACAACATTGTTGCTTCACAATGTAACTACAACATTGTTGCTTCACAACGTAACTACAACATTGTTGCTTCACAACTTAACTACAACTTTGTTGCTTCACATTGTAACTACAACATTGTTCCTTCACAACGTAACTACAGCATTGTTTTAAGTTGCTTCACAACGTAACTACAACACTGTTACTTCACAACGTAACTACAACATTGTTTTAAGTTGCTTCACAACGTAACTACAACATTGTTGCTTCACAACGTAACTACAACATTTTGCTTCACAACGTAACTACAACATTGTTGCTTCACAACGTAACTACAACATTGTTGCTTCACAACGTAACTACAACATTGTTACTTCACAACGTTACTAAAACAATACTTCACAACGTCACTACAATTTTACTTCACAACGTCACTACAATGTTACTTCACAACGTAACTACAACATTGTTACTTTACAACGTAACTACAACAGTGTTTTAAGTTGCTGCACAACGTAACTACAACATTGATACTTCACAGCGTAACTACAACATTGATACTTCACAACGTAACTACAACATTGTTACTTCACAACGTAACTACAACATTGTTACTTCACAACGTAACTACAACAGTGTTACTTCACAACGTAACTACAACATTGTTACTTCACAACGTAACTACAACATTGTTACTTCACAACGTAACTACAACATTTTTACTTCACAACGTAACTACAACATTGTTTCTTCACAACGTAACTACAACATTGTTACTTCACAACGAAACTACAACATTGTTACTTCACAACGTAACTACAGCATTGTTACTTCACAACGTAACTACAACATTGTTACTTCACAACGTAACTACAACATTGTTTCTTCACAACGTAACTACAACATTGTTTCTTCACAACGTAACTACAACATTGTTTCTTCACAACGTAACTAGAACATTGTTTCTTCACAACGGAACTACAACATTGTTACTTCACAACGTAACTACAACATTGTTACTTCACAACGTAACTACAACATTGTTACTTCACAACGTAACTACAACATTGTTACTTCACAACGTAACTACAACATTTTTACTTTACAACGTAACTACAACATTGTTTCTTCACAACGTAACTACAACATTGTTTCTTCACAACGTAACTACAACATTGTTTCTTCACAACGTAACTACAACATTGTTTCTTCACAACGTAACTACAACATTGTTGCTTCACAACGTAACTACAACATTGTTGCTTCACAACGTATCTACAACATAATTGCTTCACAACGTAAATACAACATTGTTGCTTCACAACGTAACTACAACATTGTTGCTTCACAATGTAACTACAACATTGTTGCTTCACAACGTAACTACAACATTTTGCTTCACAACGTAACTACAACATTGTTGCTTCACAACGTAACTACAACATTGTTGCTTCACAACGTAACTACAACATTGTTGCTTCACAACTTAACTACAACATTGTTGCTTCACATTGTAACTACAACATTGTTCCTTCACTACGTAACTACAGCATTGTTTTAAGTTGCTTCACAACGTAACTACAACACTGTTACTTCACAACTTAACTACAACATTGTTTTAAGTTGCTTCACAACGTAACTACAACATTGTTGCTTCACAACGTAATTACAATATTGTTACTTCACAACGTTACTAAAACATTACTTCACAACGTCACTACAATGTTACTTCACAACGTAACTACAACGTTACTTCACCACGTAACTACAACATTGTTACTTTACAACGTAACTACAACATTGTTTCTTCACTACGTAATTACAATATTGTTACTTCTCAACGTTACTAAAACATTACTTCACAACGTCACTACAATGTTACTTCACAACGTAACTACAACGTTACTTCACCACGTAACTACAACATTGTTACTTTACAACGTAACTTCAACATTGTTACTTCACAACGTAACTACAGCATTGTTTTAAGTTGCTACACAACGTAACTACAACATTGTTTTAAGTTGCTACACAACGTAACTACAACATTGTTTTAAGTTGTTTCACAACATAACTACAACATTGTTTTAAGTTGCTTCACAACGTAACTACAACACTGTTGCTTCACAACGTAACTACAACAGTGTTTTAAGTTGCTACACAACGTAACTACAACATTGATACTTCACAACGTAACTACAACATTGATACTTCACAACGTAACTACAACATTGATACTTCACAACGTAACTACAACATTGTTACTTCACAATGTAACTACAACATTGTTACTTCACAACGTAACTACAACATTGTTACTTCACAATGTAACTACAACATTGTTACTTCACAACGTAACTACAACATTGTTACTTCACAACGTAACTACAACATTGTTACTTCACAACGTAACTACAACATTGTTACTTCACAACGTAACTACAACATTGTTACTTCGCAACGTAACTACAACATTGTTACTTCACAACGTAACTACAACAGTGTTACTTCACAACGTAACTACAACATTGTTACTTCACAACGTAACTACAACATTGTTACTTCACAACGTAACTACAACATTTTTACTTCACAACGTAACTACAACATTGTTTCTTCACAACGTAACTACAACATTGTTACTTCACAACGAAACTACAACATTGTTACTTCACAACGTAACTACAGCATTGTTACTTCACAACGTAACTACAACATTGTTACTTCACAACGTAACTACAAAAGTGTTACTTCACAACGTAACTACAACATTGTTACTTCACAACGTAACTACAACATTGTTACTTCACAACGTAACTACAACATTTTTACTTCACAACGTAACTACAACATTGTTTCTTCACAACGTAACTACAACATTGTTACTTCGCAACGTAACTACAACATTGTTACTTCACAACGTAACTACAACAGTGTTACTTCACAACGTAACTACAACATTGTTACTTCACAACGTAACTACAACATTGTTACTTCACAACGTAACTACAACATTTTTACTTCACAACGTAACTACAACATTGTTTCTTCACAACGTAACTACAACATTGTTACTTCACAACGAAACTACAACATTGTTACTTCACAACGTAACTACAGCATTGTTACTTCACAACGTAACTACAACATTGTTACTTCACAACGTAACTACAACAGTGTTACTTCACAACGTAACTACAACATTGTTACTTCACAACGTAACTACAACATTGTTACTTCACAACGTAACTACAACATTTTTACTTCACAACGTAACTACAACATTGTTTCTTCACAACGTAACTACAACATTGTTACTTCACAACGAAACTACAACATTGTTACTTCACAACGTAACTACAGCATTGTTACTTCACAACGTAACTACAACATTGTTACTTCACAACGTAACTACAACATTGTTTCTTCACAACGTAACTACAACATTGTTTCTTCACAACGTAACTACAACATTGTTTCTTCACAACGTAACTACAACATTGTTTCTTCACAACGGAACTACAACATTGTTACTTCACAACGTAACTACAACATTGTTACTTCACAACGTAACTACAACATTGTTACTTCACAACGTAACTACAACATTGTTACTTCACAACGTAACTACAACATTTTTACTTTACAACGTAACTACAACATTGTTTCTTCACAACGTAACTACAACATTGTTTCTTCACAACGTAACTACAACATTGTTTCTTCACAACGTAACTACAACATTGTTTCTTCACAACGTAACTACAACATTGTTTCTTCACAACGTAACTACAACATTGTTGCTTCACAACGTAACTACAACATTGTTGCTTCACAACGTATCTACAACATAATTGCTTCACAACGTAAATACAACATTGTTGCTTCACAACGTAACTACAACATTGTTGCTTCGCAATGTAACTACAACATTGTTGCTTCACAACGTAACTACAACATTTTGCTTCACAACGTAACTACAACATTGTTGCTTCACAATGTAACTACAACATAGTTGCTTCACAACGTAACTACAACATTGTTGCTTCACAACTTAACTACAACATTGTTGCTTCACATTGTAACTACAACATTGTTCCTTCACTACGTAACTACAGCATTGTTTTAAGTTGCTTGACAACGTAACTACAACACTGTTACTTCACAACTTAACTACAACATTGTTTTAAGTTGCTTCACAACGTAACTACAACATTGTTGCTTCACAACGTAATTACAATATTGTTACTTCACAACGTTACTAAAACATTACTTCACAACGTCACTACAATGTTACTTCACAACGTAACTACAACGTTACTTCACCACGTAACTACATCATTGTTACTTTACAACGTAACTACAACATTGTTTCTTCACTACGTAATTACAATATTGTTACTTCACAACGTTACTAAAACATTACTCCACAACGTCACTACAATGTTACTTCACAACGTAACTACAACGTTACTTCACCACGTAACTACAACATTGTTACTTTACAACGTAACTTCAACATTGTTACTTCACAACGTAACTACAGCATTGTTTTAAGTTGCTACACAACGTAACTACAATATTGTTTTAAGTTGCTACACAACGTAACTACAACATTGTTTTATGTTGCTTCACAACATAACTACAACATTGTTTTAAGTTGCTTCACAACGTAACTACAACACTGTTGCTTCACAACGTAACTACAACAGTGTTTTAAGTTGCTACACAACGTAACTACAACATTGATACTTCACAACGTAACTACAACATTGATACTTCACAACGTAACTACAACATTGATACTTCACAACGTAACTACAACATTGTTACTTCACAATGTAACTACAACATTGTTACTTCACAACGTAACTACAACATTGTTACTTGACAACGTAACTACAACATTGTTACTTCACAATGTAACTACAACATTGTTACTTCACAACGTAACTACAACATTGTTACTTCACAACGTAACTACAACATTGTTACTTCACAACGTAACTACAACATTGTTACTTCACAACGTAACTACAACATTGTTACTTCGCAACGTAACTACAACATTGTTACTTCACAACGTAACTACAACAGTGTTACTTCACAACGTAACTACAACATTGTTACTTCACAACGTAACTACAACATTGTTACTTCACAACGTAACTACAACATTTTTACTTCACAACGTAACTACAACATTGTTTCTTCACAACGTAACTACAACATTGTTACTTCACAACGAAACTACAACATTGTTACTTCACAACGTAACTACAGCATTGTTACTTCACAACGTAACTACAACATTGTTACTTCACAACGTAACTACAACATTGTTTCTTCACAACGTAACTACAACATTGTTTCTTCACAACGTAACTACAACATTGTTTCTTCACAACGTAACTACAACATTGTTTCTTCACAACGGAACTACAACACTGTTTCTTCACAACGTAACTACAACATTGTTTCTTCACAACGTAACTACAACATTGTTACTTCACAACGTAACTACAACATTGTTACTTCACAACGTAACTACAACATTGTTACTTCACAACGTAACTACAACATTGTTACTTCACAACGTAACTACAACATTGTTACTTCACAACGTAACTACAACATTGTTACTTCACAACGTAACTACAACATTGTTACTTCACAACGTAACTACAACATTGTTACTTCACAATGTAACTACAACATTGTTGCTTCACAACGTAACTACAACATTGTTGCTTCACAACGTAACTACAACATTGTTGCTTCACAACGTAACTACAACATTTTGCTTCACAACGTAACTACAACATTGTTGCTTCACAACGTAACTACAACATTGTTACTTCACAACGTTACTAAAACATTGTTTCTTCACAACGGAACTACAATATTGTTTCTTCACAACGTAACTACAACATTGTTTCTTCACAACGGAACTACAACATTGTTTCTTCACAACGTAACTACAACATTGTTTCTTCACAACGTAACTACAACATTGTTTCTTCACAACGTAAATACAACATTGTTACTTCACAACATAACTACAACATTGTTACTTCACAACCTAACTACAACATTGTTACTTCACAACGTAACTACAACATTGTTACTTCACAACGTAACCACAACATTGTTACTTCACAATGTAACTACAACATTGTTTTAAGTTGCCTCACAATGTAACTACAACATTGTTTTAAGGTGCTTCACAACGTAACTACAAAATTGTTTTAAGTTGCTTCACAACGTAACTACAACATTGTTTTAAGTTGCTTCACAACGTAACTACAACATTGTTGCTTCATACCATAACTACAACATTGTTGCTTTACAACGTAACTACAACATTGTTGCTTCACAACGTAACTACAACATTGTTGCTTCACAACGTAACTACAACATTGTTGCTTCACAACGTAACTACAACATTGTTACTTCACAACGTAACTACAACATTGTTACTTCACAACGTAACTACAACATTGTTACTTAATGTAACTACAACATTGTTTTAAGTTGCTTCACAACATAACTACAACATTGTTACTTCACAACGTAACTACAACATTGTTTTAAATTGCTTCACAACATAACTACAACATTGTTACTTCACAACGTAACTACAACATTGCTTTAAGTTGCTTCACAACGTAACTACATCATTGTTACTTAACATAACTACAACATTGTTTTAAGTTGCTTCACAACACAACTACAACATTGTTGCTTCACAACACAACTACAACATTGTTGCTTCACAACGTAACTACAACATTGTTGCTTCACAACGTAACTACAACATTGCTGCTTCACAACGTAACTACAACATTGTTGCTTCACAACGTAACTACAACATTGTTGCTTCACAACGTAACTACAACATTGTTGCTTCAAAACGTAACTACAACATTTTGCTACACAACGTAACTACAACATTGTTGCTTCACAACGTAACTACAACATTGTTGCTTCACAATGTAACTACAACATTGTTGCTTCACAACGTAACTACAACATTGTTGCTTCACAACTTAACTACAACTTTGTTGCTTCACATTGTAACTACAACATTGTTCCTTCACAACGTAACTACAACATTGTTCCTTCACAACGTAACTACAGCATTGTTTTAAGTTGCTTCACAACGTAACTACAACACTGTTACTTCACAACGTAACTACAACATTGTTTTAAGTTGCTTCACAACGTAACTACAACATTGTTGCTTCACAACGTAACTACAACATTTTGCTTCACAACGTAACTACAACATTGTTGCTTCACAACGTAACTACAACATTGTTGCTTCACAACGTAACTACAACATTGTTACTTCACAACGTTACTAAAACAATACTTCACAACGTCACTACAATGTTACTTCACAACGTCACTACAATGTTACTTCACAACGTAACTACAACATTGTTACTTCACAACGTAACTACAACATTGTTACTTCACAACGTAACTACAACATTGTTACTTCACAACGTAACTACAACATTGTTACTTCACAACGTAACTACAACATTGTTACTTCACAACGTAACTACAACATTGTTACTTCACAACGTAACTACAACATTGTTACTTCACAACGTAACTACAACATTGTTACTTCACAACGTAACTACAACATTGTTACTTCACAACGTAACTACAACATTGTTACTTCACAACGTAACTACAACATTGTTACTTCACAACGTAACTACAACATTGTTACTTCACAACGTAACTACAACATTGTTGCTTCACAACGTAACTACAACATTGTTGCTTCACAACATAACTACAACATTGTTGCTTCACAACGTAACTACAACATTTTGCTTCACAACGTAACTACAACATTGTTGCTTCACAACGTAACTACAACATTGTTACTTCACAACGTTACTAAAACATTACTTCACAACGTCACTACAATGTTACTTCACAACGTAACTACAACATTGTTAGTTCACAACGTAACTACAACATTGTTACTTCACAACGTAACTACAACATTGTTACTTTACAACGTAACTACAACATTGTTACTTCACAACGTAACTACAACATTGTTACTTTACAACGTAACTACAACATTGTTTCTTCACAACGTAACTACAACATTGTTACTTCACAACGTAACTTCAACATTGTTACTTCACAACGTAACTACAACATTGTTACTTCACAACGTAACTACAACATTGTTACTTCACAACGTAACTACAACATTGTTTCTTCACAACGTAACTACAACATTGTTTCTTCACAACGTAACTACAACATTGTTTCTTCACAACATAACTACAACATTGTTTCTTCACAACGTAACTACAACATTGTTTCTTCACAACGGAACTACAATATTGTTTCTTCACAACGTAACTACAACATTGTTTCTTCACAACGGAACTACAACATTGTTTCTTCACAACGTAACTACAACATTGTTTCTTCACAACGTAACTACAACATTGTTTCTTCACAACGTAAATACAACATTGTTACTTCACAACATAACTACAACATTGTTACTTCACAACCTAACTACAACATTGTTACTTCACAACGTAACTACAACATTGTTACTTCACAACGTAAACACAACATTGTTACTTCACAATGTAACTACAACATTGTTTTAAGTTGCCTCACAATGTAACTACAACATTGTTTTAAGGTACTTCACAACGTAACTACAAAATTGTTTTAAGTTGCTTCACAACGTAACTACAACATTGTTTTAAGTTGCTTCACAACGTAACTACAACATTGTTGCTTCATACCATAACTACAACATTGTTGCTTTACAACGTAACTACAACATTGTTGCTTCACAACGTAACTACAACATTGTTGCTTCACAACGTAACTACAACATTGTTGCTTCACAACGTAACTACAACATTGTTACTTCACAACGTAACTACAACATTGTTACTTCACAACGTAACTACAACATTGTTACTTAATGTAACTACAACATTGTTTTAAGTTGCTTCACAACATAACTACAACATTGTTACTTCACAACGTAACTACAACATTGTTTTAAATTGCTTCACAACATAACTACAACATTGTTACTTCACAACGTAACTACAACATTGCTTTAAGTTGCTTCACAACGTAACTACATCATTGTTACTTAACATAACTACAACATTGTTTTAAGTTGCTTCACAACACAACTACAACATTGTTGCTTCACAACACAACTACAACATTGTTGCTTCACAACGTAACTACAACATTGTTGCTTCACAACGTAACTACAACATTGCTGCTTCACAACGTAACTACAACATTGTTGCTTCACAACGTAACTACAACATTGTTGCTTCACAACGTAACTACAACATTGTTGCTTCAAAACGTAACTACAACATTTTGCTACACAACGTAACTACAACATTGTTGCTTCACAACGTAACTACAACATTGTTGCTTCACAATGTAACTACAACATTGTTGCTTCACAACGTAACTACAACATTGTTGCTTCACAACTTAACTACAACTTTGTTGCTTCACATTGTAACTACAACATTGTTCCTTCACAACGTAACTACAGCATTGTTTTAAGTTGCTTCACAACGTAACTACAACACTGTTACTTCACAACGTAACTACAACATTGTTTTAAGTTTCTTCACAACGTAACTACAACATTGTTGCTTCACAACGTAACTACAACATTTTGCTTCACAACGTAACTACAACATTGTTGCTTCACAACGTAACTACAACATTGTTGCTTCACAACGTAACTACAACATTGTTACTTCACAACGTTACTAAAACAATACTTCACAACGTCACTACAATGTTACTTCACAACGTCACTACAATGTTACTTCACAACGTAACTACAACATTGTTACTTTACAACGTAACTACAACATTGTTACTTCACAACGTAACTACAACATTGTTACTTTACAACGTAATAACAACATTATTTCTTCACAACGTAACTACAACATTGTTACTTCACAACGTAACTACAACATTGTTACTTCACAACGTAACTACAACATTGTTACTTCACAACGTAACTACAACATTGTTACTTCACAACGTAACTACAACATTGTTACTTCACAACGTAACTACAACATTGTTACTTAATGTAACTACAACATTGTTTTAAGTTGCTTCACAACATAACTACAACATTGTTACTTCACAACGTAACTACAACATTGTTTTAAATTGCTTCACAACATAACTACAACATTGTTACTTCACAACGTCACTACAACATTGCTTTAAGTTGCTTCACAACGTAACTACATCATTCTTACTTAACATAACTACAACATTGTTTTAAGTTGCTTCACAACACAACTACAACATTGTTGCTTCACAACGTAACTACAACATTGTTGCTTCACAACGTTACTACAACATTGTTGCTTCACAACGTAACTACAACATTGTTGCTTCACAACGTAACTACAACATTGTTGCTTCACAACGTAACTACAACATTGTTGCTTCACAACGTAACTACAACATTTTGCTTCACAACGTAACTACAACATTTTTACTTCACAATGTAACTACAACATTGTTTCTTCACAACGTAACTACAACATTGTTACTTCACAACGTAACTACAACATTGTTACTTCACAACGTAACTACAACATTGTTACTTCACAACGTAACTACAACATTGTTACTTCACAACGTAACTACAACATTGTTTCTTCACAACGTAACTACAACATTGTTTCTTCACAACGTAACTACAACATAATTTCTTCACAACGTAACTACAACATTGTTTCTTCACAACGGAACTACAACATTGTTTCTTCACAACGTAACTACAACATTGTTTCTTCACAACGTAACTACAACATTGTTACTTCACAACGTAACTACAACATTGTTACTTCACAACGTAACTACAACATTGTTACTTCACAACGTAACTACAACATTGTTACTGCACAACGTAACTACATCATTGTTACTTCACAACGTAACTACAACATTGTTACTTTTGTTACTTCACAACGTAACTACAACATTGTTACTTCACAACGTAACTACAACATTGTTACTTCACAACGTAACTACAACATTGTTACTGCACAACGTAACTACAACATTGTTACTTCACAACGTAACTACAACATTTTTACTTTACAACGTAACTACAACATTGTTTCTTCACAACGTAACTACAACATTGTTTCTTCACAACGTAACTACAACATTGTTTCTTCACAACGTAACTACAACATTGTTGCTTCACAACGTAACTACAACATTGTTGCTTCACAACGTATCTACAACATAATTGCTTCACAACGTAAATACAACATTGTTGCTTCACAACGTAACTACAACATTGTTGCTTCACAATGTAACTACAACATTGTTGCTTCACAACGTAACTACAACATTGCTGCTTCACAACGTAACTACAACATTGTTGCTTCACAACGTAACTACAACATTGTTGCTTCACAACGTAACTACAACATTGTTGCTTCAAAACGTAACTACAACATTTTGCTACACAACGTAACTACAACATTGTTGCTTCACAACGTAACTACAACATTGTTGCTTCACAATGTAACTACAACATTGTTGCTTCACAACGTAACTACAACATTGTTGCTTCACAACTTAACTACAACTTTGTTGCTTCACATTGTAACTACAACATTGTTCCTTCACAACGTAACTACAGCATTGTTTTAAGTTGCTTCACAACGTAACTACAACACTGTTACTTCACAACGTAACTACAACATTGTTTTAAGTTGCTTCACAACGTAACTACAACATTGTTGCTTCACAACGTAACTACAACATTTTGCTTCACAACGTAATTACAACATTGTTGCTTCACAACGTAACTACAACATTGTTGCTTCACAACGTAACTACAACATTGTTACTTCACAACGTAACTACAACATTGTTACTTCACAACGTAACTACAACATTGTTACTTCACAACGTAACTACAACATTGTTACTTCACAACGTAACTACAACATTGTTACTTCACAACGTAACTACAACATTGTTACTTCACAACGTAACTACAACATTGTTACTTCACAACGTACCTACAACATTGTTACTTCACAACGTAACTACAACATTGTTGCTTCACAACGTAACTACAACATTGTTGCTTCACAACGTAACTACAACATTGTTGCTTCACAACGTAACTACAACATTTTGCTTCACAACGTAACTACAACATTGTTGCTTCACAACGTAACTACAACATTGTTACTTCACAACGTTACTAAAACATTACTTCACAACGTCACTACAATGTTACTTCACAACGTAACTACAACATTGTTAGTTCACAACGTAACTACAACATTGTTACTTCACAACGTAACTACAACATTGTTACTTCACAACGTAACTACAACATTGTTACTTAATGTAACTACAACATTGTTTTAAGTTGCTTCACAACATAACTACAACATTGTTACTTCACAACGTAACTACAACATTGTTTTAAATTGCTTCACAACATAACTACAACATTGTTACTTCACAACGTCACTACAACATTGCTTTAAGTTGCTTCACAACATAACTACATCATTCTTACTTAACATAACTACAACATTGTTTTAAGTTGCTTCACAACACAACTACAACATTGTTGCTTCACAACGTAACTACAACATTGTTGCTTCACAACGTTACTACAACATTGTTGCTTCACAACGTAACTACAACATTGTTGCTTCACAACGTAACTACAACATTGTTGCTTCACAACGTAACTACAACATTGTTGCTTCACAACGTAACTACAACATTTTGCTTCACAACGTAACTACAACATTTTTACTTCACAATGTAACTACAACATTGTTTCTTCACAACGTAACTACAACATTGTTACTTCACAACGTAACTACAACATTGTTACTTCACAACGTAACTACAACATTGTTACTTCACAACGTAACTACAACATTGTTACTTCACAACGTAACTACAACATTGTTTCTTCACAACGTAACTACAACATTGTTTCTTCACAACGTAACTACAACATTATTTCTTCACAACGTAACTACAACATTGTTTCTTCACAACGGAACTACAACATTGTTTCTTCACAACGTAACTACAACATTGTTTCTTCACAACGTAACTACAACATTGTTACTTCACAACGTAACTACAACATTGTTACTTCACAACGTAACTACAACATTGTTACTTCACAACGTAACTACAACATTGTTACTGCACAACGTAACTACATCATTGTTACTTCACAACGTAACTACAACATTGTTACTTTTGTTACTTCACAACGTAACTACAACATTGTTACTTCACAACGTAACTACAACATTGTTACTTCACAACGTAACTACAACATTGTTACTGCACAACGTAACTACAACATTGTTACTTCACAACGTAACTACAACATTTTTACTTTACAACGTAACTACAACATTGTTTCTTCACAACGTAACTACAACATTGTTTCTTCACAACGTAACTACAACATTGTTTCTTCACAACGTAACTACAACATTGTTGCTTCACAACGTAACTACAACATTGTTGCTTCACAACGTATCTACAACATAATTGCTTCACAACGTAAATACAACATTGTTGCTTCACAACGTAACTACAACATTGTTGCTTCACAATGTAACTACAACATTGTTGCTTCACAACGTAACTACAACATTGCTGCTTCACAACGTAACTACAACATTGTTGCTTCACAACGTAACTACAACATTGTTGCTTCACAACGTAACTACAACATTGTTGCTTCAAAACGTAACTACAACATTTTGCTACACAACGTAACTACAACATTGTTGCTTCACAACGTAACTACAACATTGTTGCTTCACAATGTAACTACAACATTGTTGCTTCACAACGTAACTACAACATTGTTGCTTCACAACTTAACTACAACTTTGTTGCTTCACATTGTAACTACAACATTGTTCCTTCACAACGTAACTACAGCATTGTTTTAAGTTGCTTCACAACGTAACTACAACACTGTTACTTCACAACGTAACTACAACATTGTTTTAAGTTGCTTCACAACGTAACTACAACATTGTTGCTTCACAACGTAACTACAACATTTTGCTTCACAACGTAATTACAACATTGTTGCTTCACAACGTAACTACAACATTGTTGCTTCACAACGTAACTACAACATTGTTACTTCACAACGTAACTACAACATTGTTACTTCACAACGTAACTACAACATTGTTACTTCACAACGTAACTACAACATTGTTACTTCACAACGTAACTACAACATTGTTACTTCACAACGTAACTACAACATTGTTACTTCACAACGTAACTACAACATTGTTACTTCACAACGTAACTACAACATTGTTACTTCACAACGTAACTACAACATTGTTGCTTCACAACGTAACTACAACATTGTTGCTTCACAACGTAACTACAACATTGTTGCTTCACAACGTAACTACAACATTTTGCTTCACAACGTAACTACAACATTGTTGCTTCACAACGTAACTACAACATTGTTACTTCACAACGTTACTAAAACATTACTTCACAACGTCACTACAATGTTACTTCACAACGTAACTACAACATTTTTAGTTCACAACGTAACTACAACATTGTTACTTCACAACGTAACTACAACATTGTTACTTTACAACGTAACTACAACATTGTTACTTCACAACGTAACTACAATATTGTTACTTTACAACGTAACTACAACATTGTTTCTTCACAACGTAACTACAACATTGTTACTTCACAACGTAACTTCAACATTGTTACTTCACAACGTAACTACAACATTGTTACTTCACAACGTAACTACAACATTGTTACTTCACAACGTAACTACAACATTGTTTCTTCACAACGTAACTACAACATTGTTTCTTCACAACGGAACTACAATATTGTTTCTTCACAACGTAACTACAACATTGTTTCTTCACAACGGAACTACAACATTGTTTCTTCACAACGTAACTACAACATTGTTTCTTCACAACGTAACTACAACATTGTTTCTTCACAACGTAAATACAACATTGTTACTTCACAACATAACTACAACCTTGTTACTTCACAACCTAACTACAACATTGTTACTTCACAACGTAACTACAACATTGTTACTTCACAACGTAAACACAACATTGTTACTTCACAATGTAACTACAACATTGTTTTAAGTTGCCTCACAATGTAACTACAACATTGTTTTAAGGTACTTCACAACGTAACTACAAAATTGTTTTAAGTTGCTTCACAACGTAACTACAACATTGTTTTAAGTTGCTTCACAACGTAACTACAACATTGTTGCTTCATACCATAACTACAACATTGTTGCTTTACAACGTAACTACAACATTGTTGCTTCACAACGTAACTACAACATTGTTGCTTCACAACGTAACTACAACATTGTTGCTTCACAACGTAACTACAACATTGTTACTTCACAACGTAACTACAACATTGTTACTTCACAACGTAACTACAACATTGTTACTTAATGTAACTACAACATTGTTTTAAGTTGCTTCACAACATAACTACAACATTGTTACTTCACAACGTAACTACAACATTGTTTTAAATTGCTTCACAACATAACTACAACATTGTTACTTCACAACGTAACTACAACATTGCTTTAAGTTGCTTCACAACGTAACTACATCATTGTTACTTAACATAACTACAACATTGTTTTAAGTTGCTTCACAACACAACTACAACATTGTTGCTTCACAACACAACTACAACATTGTTGCTTCACAACGTAACTACAACATTGTTGCTTCACAACGTAACTACAACATTGCTGCTTCACAACGTAACTACAACATTGTTGCTTCACAACGTAACTACAACATTGTTGCTTCACAACGTAACTACAACATTGTTGCTTCAAAACGTAACTACAACATTTTGCTACACAACGTAACTACAACATTGTTGCTTCACAACGTAACTACAACATTGTTGCTTCACAATGTAACTACAACATTGTTGCTTCACAACGTAACTACAACATTGTTGCTTCACAACTTAACTACAACTTTGTTGCTTCACATTGTAACTACAACATTGTTCCTTCACAACGTAACTACAGCATTGTTTTAAGTTGCTTCACAACGTAACTACAACACTGTTACTTCACAACGTAACTACAACATTGTTTTAAGTTTCTTCACAACGTAACTACAACATTGTTGCTTCACAACGTAACTACAACATTTTGCTTCACAACGTAACTACAACATTGTTGCTTCACAACGTAACTACAACATTGTTGCTTCACAACGTAACTACAACATTGTTACTTCACAACGTTACTAAAACAATACTTCACAACGTCACTACAATGTTACTTCACAACGTCACTACAATGTTACTTCACAACGTAACTACAACATTGTTACTTTACAACGTAACTACAACATTGTTACTTCACAACGTAACTACAACATTGTTACTTTACAACGTAATAACAACATTATTTCTTCACAACGTAACTACAACATTGTTACTTCACAACGTAACTACAACATTGTTGCTTCACAACGTAACTACAACATTGTTGCTTCACAACGTAACTACAACATTGTTGCTTCACAACGTAACTACAACATTTTGCTTCACAACGTAACTACAACATTTTTACTTCACAATGTAACTACAACATTGTTTCTTCACAACGTAACTACAACATTGTTACTTCACAACGTAACTACAACATTGTTACTTCACAACGTAACTACAACATTGTTACTTCACAACGTAACTACAACATTGTTACTTCACAACGTAACTACAACATTGTTTCTTCACAACGTAACTACAACATTGTTTCTTCACAACGTAACTACAACATTATTTCTTCACAACGTAACTACAACATTGTTTCTTCACAACGGAACTACAACATTGTTTCTTCACAACGTAACTACAACATTGTTTCTTCACAACGTAACTACAACATTGTTACTTCACAACGTAACTACAACATTGTTACTTCACAACGTAACTACAACATTGTTACTTCACAACGTAACTACAACATTGTTACTGCACAACGTAACTACATCATTGTTACTTCACAACGTAACTACAACATTGTTACTTTTGTTACTTCACAACGTAACTACAACATTGTTACTTCACAACGTAACTACAACATTGTTACTTCACAACGTAACTACAACATTGTTACTGCACAACGTAACTACAACATTGTTACTTCACAACGTAACTACAACATTTTTACTTTACAACGTAACTACAACATTGTTTCTTCACAACGTAACTACAACATTGTTTCTTCACAACGTAACTACAACATTGTTTCTTCACAACGTAACTACAACATTGTTGCTTCACAACGTAACTACAACATTGTTGCTTCACAACGTATCTACAACATAATTGCTTCACAACGTAAATACAACATTGTTGCTTCACAACGTAACTACAACATTGTTGCTTCACAATGTAACTACAACATTGTTGCTTCACAACGTAACTACAACATTGCTGCTTCACAACGTAACTACAACATTGTTGCTTCACAACGTAACTACAACATTGTTGCTTCACAACGTAACTACAACATTGTTGCTTCAAAACGTAACTACAACATTTTGCTACACAACGTAACTACAACATTGTTGCTTCACAACGTAACTACAACATTGTTGCTTCACAATGTAACTACAACATTGTTGCTTCACAACGTAACTACAACATTGTTGCTTCACAACTTAACTACAACTTTGTTGCTTCACATTGTAACTACAACATTGTTCCTTCACAACGTAACTACAGCATTGTTTTAAGTTGCTTCACAACGTAACTACAACACTGTTACTTCACAACGTAACTACAACATTGTTTTAAGTTGCTTCACAACGTAACTACAACATTGTTGCTTCACAACGTAACTACAACATTTTGCTTCACAACGTAATTACAACATTGTTGCTTCACAACGTAACTACAACATTGTTGCTTCACAACGTAACTACAACATTGTTACTTCACAACGTAACTACAACATTGTTACTTCACAACGTAACTACAACATTGTTACTTCACAACGTAACTACAACATTGTTACTTCACAACGTAACTACAACATTGTTACTTCACAACGTAACTACAACATTGTTACTTCACAACGTAACTACAACATTGTTACTTCACAACGTAACTACAACATTGTTACTTCACAACGTAACTACAACATTGTTGCTTCACAACGTAACTACAACATTGTTGCTTCACAACGTAACTACAACATTGTTGCTTCACAACGTAACTACAACAATTTGCTTCACAACGTAACTACAACATTGTTGCTTCACAACGTAACTACAACATTGTTACTTCACAACGTTACTAAAACATTACTTCACAACGTCACTACAATGTTACTTCACAACGTAACTACAACATTGTTAGTTCACAACGTAACTACAACATTGTTACTTCACAACGTAACTACAACATTGTTACTTTACAACGTAACTACAACATTGTTACTTCACAACGTAACTACAACATTGTTACTTTACAACGTAACTACAACATTGTTTCTTCACAACGTAACTACAACATTGTTACTTCACAACGTAACTTCAACATTGTTACTTCACAACGTAACTACAACATTGTTACTTCACAACGTAACTACAACATTGTTACTTCACAACGTAACTACAACATTGTTTCTTCACAACGTAACTACAACATTGTTTCTTCACAACGTAACTACAACATTGTTTCTTCACAACATAACTACAACATTGTTTCTTCACAACGTAACTACAACATTGTTTCTTCACAACGGAACTACAATATTGTTTCTTCACAACGTAACTACAACATTGTTTCTTCACAACGGAACTACAACATTGTTTCTTCACAACGTAACTACAACATTGTTTCTTCACAACGTAACTACAACATTGTTTCTTCACAACGTAAATACAACATTGTTACTTCACAACATAACTACAACCTTGTTACTTCACAACCTAACTACAACATTGTTACTTCACAACGTAACTACAACATTGTTACTTCACAACGTAAACACAACATTGTTACTTCACAATGTAACTACAACATTGTTTTAAGTTGCCTCACAATGTAACTACAACATTGTTTTAAGGTACTTCACAACGTAACTACAAAATTGTTTTAAGTTGCTTCACAACGTAACTACAACATTGTTTTAAGTTGCTTCACAACGTAACTACAACATTGTTGCTTCATACCATAACTACAACATTGTTGCTTTACAACGTAACTACAACATTGTTGCTTCACAACGTAACTACAACATTGTTGCTTCACAACGTAACTACAACATTGTTGCTTCACAACGTAACTACAACATTGTTACTTCACAACGTAACTACAACATTGTTACTTCACAACGTAACTACAACATTGTTACTTAATGTAACTACAACATTGTTTTAAGTTGCTTCACAACATAACTACAACATTGTTACTTCACAACGTAACTACAACATTGTTTTAAATTGCTTCACAACATAACTACAACATTGTTACTTCACAACGTAACTACAACATTGCTTTAAGTTGCTTCACAACGTAACTACATCATTGTTACTTAACATAACTACAACATTGTTTTAAGTTGCTTCACAACACAACTACAACATTGTTGCTTCACAACACAACTACAACATTGTTGCTTCACAACGTAACTACAACATTGTTGCTTCACAACGTAACTACAACATTGCTGCTTCACAACGTAACTACAACATTGTTGCTTCACAACGTAACTACAACATTGTTGCTTCACAACGTAACTACAACATTGTTGCTTCAAAACGTAACTACAACATTTTGCTACACAACGTAACTACAACATTGTTGCTTCACAACGTAACTACAACATTGTTGCTTCACAATGTAACTACAACATTGTTGCTTCACAACGTAACTACAACATTGTTGCTTCACAACTTAACTACAACTTTGTTGCTTCACATTGTAACTACAACATTGTTCCTTCACAACGTAACTACAGCATTGTTTTAAGTTGCTTCACAACGTAACTACAACACTGTTACTTCACAACGTAACTACAACATTGTTTTAAGTTTCTTCACAACGTAACTACAACATTGTTGCTTCACAACGTAACTACAACATTTTGCTTCACAACGTAACTACAACATTGTTGCTTCACAACGTAACTACAACATTGTTGCTTCACAACGTAACTACAACATTGTTACTTCACAACGTTACTAAAACAATACTTCACAACGTCACTACAATGTTACTTCACAACGTCACTACAATGTTACTTCACAACGTAACTACAACATTGTTACTTTACAACGTAACTACAACATTGTTACTTCACAACGTAACTACAACATTGTTACTTTACAACGTAATAACAACATTATTTCTTCACAACGTAACTACAACATTGTTACTTCACAACGTAACTACAACATTGTTACTTCACAACGTAACTACAACATTGTTACTTCACAACGTAACTACAACATTGTTACTTCACAACGTAACTACAACATTGTTACTTCACAACGTAACTACAACATTGTTACTTAATGTAACTACAACTTTGTTTTAAGTTGCTTCACAACATAACTACAACATTGTTACTTCACAACGTAACTACAACATTGTTTTAAATTGCTTCACAACATAACTACAACATTGTTACTTCACAACGTCACTACAACATTGCTTTAAGTTGCTTCACAACGTAACTACATCATTCTTACTTAACATAACTACAACATTGTTTTAAGTTGCTTCACAACACAACTACAACATTGTTGCTTCACAACGTAACTACAACATTGTTGCTTCACAACGTTACTACAACATTGTTGCTTCACAACGTAACTACAACATTGTTGCTTCACAACGTAACTACAACATTGTTGCTTCACAACGTAACTACAACATTTTGCTTCACAACGTAACTACAACATTTTTACTTCACAATGTAACTACAACATTGTTTCTTCACAACGTAACTACAACATTGTTACTTCACAACGTAACTACAACATTGTTACTTCACAACGTAACTACAACATTGTTACTTCACAACGTAACTACAACATTGTTACTTCACAACGTAACTACAACATTGTTTCTTCACAACGTAACTACAACATTGTTTCTTCACAACGTAACTACAACATTATTTCTTCACAACGTAACTACAACATTGTTTCTTCACAACGGAACTACAACATTGTTTCTTCACAACGTAACTACAACATTGTTTCTTCACAACGTAACTACAACATTGTTACTTCACAACGTAACTACAACATTGTTACTTCACAACGTAACTACAACATTGTTACTTCACAACGTAACTACAACATTGTTACTGCACAACGTAACTACATCATTGTTACTTCACAACGTAACTACAACATTGTTACTTTTGTTACTTCACAACGTAACTACAACATTGTTACTTCACAACGTAACTACAACATTGTTACTTCACAACGTAACTACAACATTGTTACTGCACAACGTAACTACAACATTGTTACTTCACAACGTAACTACAACATTTTTACTTTACAACGTAACTACAACATTGTTTCTTCACAACGTAACTACAACATTGTTTCTTCACAACGTAACTACAACATTGTTTCTTCACAACGTAACTACAACATTGTTGCTTCACAACGTAACTACAACATTGTTGCTTCACAACGTATCTACAACATAATTGCTTCACAACGTAAATACAACATTGTTGCTTCACAACGTAACTACAACATTGTTGCTTCACAATGTAACTACAACATTGTTGCTTCACAACGTAACTACAACATTGCTGCTTCACAACGTAACTACAACATTGTTGCTTCACAACGTAACTACAACATTGTTGCTTCACAACGTAACTACAACATTGTTGCTTCAAAACGTAACTACAACATTTTGCTACACAACGTAACTACAACATTGTTGCTTCACAACGTAACTACAACATTGTTGCTTCACAATGTAACTACAACATTGTTGCTTCACAACGTAACTACAACATTGTTGCTTCACAACTTAACTACAACTTTGTTGCTTCACATTGTAACTACAACATTGTTCCTTCACAACGTAACTACAGCATTGTTTTAAGTTGCTTCACAACGTAACTACAACACTGTTACTTCACAACGTAACTACAACATTGTTTTAAGTTGCTTCACAACGTAACTACAACATTGTTACTTTACAACGTAATAACAACATTATTTCTTCACAACGTAACTACAACATTGTTACTTCACAACGTAACTACAACATTGTTACTTCACAACGTAACTACAACATTGTTACTTCACAACGTAACTACAACATTGTTACTTCACAACGTAACTACAACATTGTTACTTCACAACGTAACTACAACATTGTTACTTAATGTAACTACAACATTGTTTTAAGTTGCTTCACAACATAACTACAACATTGTTACTTCACAACGTAACTACAACATTGTTTTAAATTGCTTCACAACATAACTACAACATTGTTACTTCACAACGTCACTACAACATTGCTTTAAGTTGCTTCACAACGTAACTACATCATTCTTACTTAACATAACTACAACATTGTTTTAAGTTGCTTCACAACACAACTACAACATTGTTGCTTCACAACGTAACTACAACATTGTTGCTTCACAACGTAACTACAACATTGTTGCTTCACAACGTAACTACAACATTGTTGCTTCACAACGTAACTACAACATTGTTGCTTCACAACGAAACTACAACATTTTGCTTCACAACGTAACTACAACATTTTTACTTCACAATGTAACTACAACATTGTTTCTTCACAACGTAACTACAACATTGTTACTTCACAACGTAACTACAACATTGTTACTTCACAACGTAACTACAACATTGTTACTTCACAACGTAACTACAACATTGTTACTTCACAACGTAACTACAACATTGTTTCTTCACAACGTAACTACAACATTGTTTCTTCACAACGTAACTACAACATTGTTTCTTCACAACGTAACTACAACATTGTTTCTTCACAACGGAACTACAACATTGTTTCTTCACAACGTAACTACAACATTGTTTCTTCACAACGTAACTACAACATTGTTACTTCACAACGTAACTACAACATTGTTTCTTCACAACGTAACTACAACATTGTTTCTTCACAACGTAACTACAACATTGTTACTTCACAACGTAACTACAACATTGTTACTTCACAACGTAACTACAACATTGTTACTTCACAACGTAACTACAACATTGTTACTGCACAACGTAACTACAACATTGTTACTTCACAACGTAACTACAACATTGTTACTTTTGTTACTTCACAACGTAACTACAACATTGTTACTTCACAACGTAACTACAACATTGTTACTTCACAACGTAACTACAACATTGTTAATGCACAACGTAACTACAACATTGTTACTTCACAACGTAACTACAACATTTTTACTTTACAACGTAACTACAACATTGTTTCTTCACAACGTAACTACAACATTGTTTCTTCACAACGTAACTACAACATTGTTTCTTCACAACGTAACTACAACATTGTTGCTTCACAACGTAACTACAACATTGTTGCTTCACAACGTATCTACAACATAATTGCTTCACAACGTAAATACAACATTGTTGCTTCACAACGTAACTACAACATTGTTGCTTCACAATGTAACTACAACATTGTTGCTTCACAACGTAACTACAACATTTTGCTTCACAACGTAACTACAACATTGTTGCTTCACAACGTAACTACAACATTGTTGCTTCACAACGTAACTACAACATTGTTGCTTCACAACTTAACTACAACATTGTTGCTTCACATTGTAACTACAACATTGTTCCTTCACTACGTAACTACAGCATTGTTTTAAGTTGCTTCACAACGTAACTACAACACTGTTACTTCACAACTTAACTACAACATTGTTTTAAGTTGCTTCACAACGTAACTACAACATTGTTGCTTCACAACGTAATTACAATATTGTTACTTCACAACGTTACTAAAACATTACTTCACAACGTCACTACAATGTTACTTCACAACGTAACTACAACGTTACTTCACCACGTAACTACAACATTGTTACTTTACAACGTAACTACAACATTGTTTCTTCACTACGTAATTACAATATTGTTACTTCACAACGTTACTAAAACATTACTTCACAACGTCACTACAATGTTACTTCACAACGTAACTACAACGTTACTTCACCACGTAACTACAACATTGTTACTTTACAACGTAACTACAACATTTTTACTTCACAACGTAACTACAGCATTGTTTTAAGTTGCTACACAACGTAACTACAACATTGTTTTAAGTTGCTACACAACGTAACTACAGCATTGTTTTAAGTTGCTACACAACGTAACTTCAACATTGTTTTAAGTTGCTACACAACGTAACTACAACATTGTTTTAAGTTGCTTCACAACATAACTACAACATTGTTTTAAGTTGCTTCACAACGTAACTACAACACTGTTGCTTCACAACGTAACTACAACAGTGTTTTAAGTTGCTACACAACGTAACTACAACATTGATACTTCACAACGTAACTACAACATTGATACTTCACAACGTAACTACAACATTGATACTTCACAACGTAACTACAACATTGATACTTCACAACGTAACTACAACATTGTTACTTCACAACGTAACTACAACATTGTTACTTCACAACGTAACTACAACATTGTTACTTCACAATGTAACTACAACATTGTTACTTCACAACGTAACTACAACATTGTTACTTCACAACGTAACTACAACATTGTTACTTCACAACGTTACTACAACATTGTTACTTCACAACGTAACTACTACATTGTTACTTCACAACGTAACTACAACATTGTTACTTCACAACGTAACTACAACATTGTTACTTCACAACGTAAACTACAACAGTGTTACTTCACAACGTAACTACAACATTGTTACTTCACAACGTAACTACAACATTGTTACTTCACAACGTAACTACAACATTTTTACTTCACAACGTAACTACAACATTGTTTCTTCACAACGTAACTACAACATTGTTACTTCACAACGAAACTACAACATTGTTACTTCACAACGTAACTACAGCATTGTTACTTCACAACGTAACTACAACATTGTTACTTCACCACGTAACTACAACATTGTTACTTTACAACGTAACTACAACATTGTTTCTTCACTACGTAATTACAATATTGTTACTTCACAACGTTACTAAAACATTACTTCACAACGTCACTACAATGTTACTTCACAACGTAACTACAACGTTACTTCACCACGTAACTACAACATTGTTACTTTACAACGTAACTACAACATTGTTACTTCACAACGTAACTACAGCATTGTTTTAAGTTGCTACACAACGTAACTACAACATTGTTTTAAGTTGCTACACAACGTAACTACAGCATTGTTTTAAGTTGCTACACAACGTAACTTCAACATTGTTTTAAGTTGCTACACAACGTAACTACAACATTGTTTTAAGTTGCTTCACAACATAACTACAACATTGTTTTAAGTTGCTTCACAACGTAACTACAACACTGTTGCTTCACAACGTAACTACAACAGTGTTTTAAGTTGCTACACAACGTAACTACAACATTGATACTTCACAACGTAACTACAACATTGATACTTCACAACGTAACTACAACATTGATACTTCACAACGTAACTACAACATTGATACTTCACAACGTAACTACAACATTGTTACTTCACAACGTAACTACAACATTGTTACTTCACAATGTAACTACAACATTGTTACTTCACAACGTAACTACAACATTGTTACTTCACAACGTAACTACAACATTGTTACTTCACAACGTTACTACAACATTGTTACTTCACAACGTAACTACTACATTGTTACTTCACAACGTAACTACAACATTGTTACTTCACAACGTAACTACAACATTGTTACTTCACAACGTAACTACAACAGTGTTACTTCACAACGTAACTACAACATTGTTACTTCACAACGTAACTACAACATTGTTACTTCACAACGTAACTACAACATTTTTACTTCACAACGTAACTACAACATTGTTTCTTCACAACGTAACTACAACATTGTTACTTCACAACGAAACTACAACATTGTTACTTCACAACGTAACTACAGCATTGTTACTTCACAACGTAACTACAACATTGTTACTTCACAACGTAACTACAACATTGTTTCTTCACAACGTAACTACAACATTGTTTCTTCACAACGTAACTACAACATTGTTTCTTCACAACGTAACTACAACATTGTTTCTTCACAACGGAACTACAACATTGTTACTTCACAACGTAACTACAACATTGTTACTTCACAACGTAACTACAACATTGTTACTTCACAACGTAACTACAACATTGTTACTTCACAACGTAACTACAACATTTTTACTTTACAACGTAACTACAACATTGTTTCTTCACAACGTAACTACAACATTGTTTTCTTCACAACGTAACTACAACATTGTTTCTTCACAACGTAACTACAACATTGTTTCTTCACAACGTAACTACAACATTGTTGCTTCACAACGTAACTACAACATTGTTGCTTCACAACGTATCTACAACATAATTGCTTCACAACGTAAATACAACATTGTTGCTTCACAACGTAACTACAACATTGTTGCTTCACAATGTAACTACAACATTGTTGCTTCACAACGTAACTACAACATTTTGCTTCACAACGTAACTACAACATTGTTGCTTCACAACGTAACTACAACATTGTTGCTTCACAACGTAACTACAACATTGTTGCTTCACAACTTAACTACAACATTGTTGCTTCACATTGTAACTACAACATTGTTCCTTCACTACGTAACTACAGCATTGTTTTAAGTTGCTTCACAACGTAACTACAACACTGTTACTTCACAACTTAACTACAACATTGTTTTAAGTTGCTTCACAACGTAACTACAACATTGTTGCTTCACAACGTAATTACAATATTGTTACTTCACAACGTTACTAAACATTACTTCACAACGTCACTACAATGTTACTTCACAACGTAACTACAACGTTACTTCACCACGTAACTACAA
>NW_027189654.1:0-77500 GCF_040958095.1 Procambarus clarkii
AACGTCCTTTTTAGACTTTAGTACTGGATACTCCAGAATGGCACTGATTTTATCTTGCCGAGGTAACACTTTTCCTTGGCCCACTTCATAACCGAGGTACGTCACTGTGCCTTGGCCAAAATGACACTTTTTAGCATTTAGGTAAGATTTGCATTTTTCAAGATTGCGAACAACTGGCATAACCTAGCTATGTGGTCAGCCCAATTACTGTCAAAGAGCACGATATCATCTAAATACGCCCAACAATTTGGCACCTTAGCGAGCAGAGAATTCATGAGTCTCTAGAACGTGGCAGGGGCATTACGCAAGCCGAACGGTAACACTTGATACTCAAAAACACCCTCGGGTGTCACGAACGCAATTAGTTGTTTAGCACGTTCAGTGAGTGGGATTTGATAATACCCCCTCGAGAGGTCGAATTTCGAGACGTACTTGGCGTTTCCCAGCTCGTCGATGCAGTCCTCGAGGAGGGGCAGCGGATAGGCATCCACAATGGTCACCTTGTTTAGCTGCCGATAGTCGGTGCATAATCGCCAGGAGCCGTCTGTTTAGGGACCAAAAGGCAGGGCGAGCACCAAGAGCCCTGGCTCGGCCGAATGAGGCCGTGCTGGAGCAAGAAGTCGACCTCCTTCCGTACGATGGCCTTCTTTTCTTGACTCATCCGATAGGGTTGAAGGCGAATGGGAGTGTAGTCCGTCAACTCGACATCATGGCAAATGGCATCAGTCTGGGTCGGGACCTCCCCGAACAGACTGGAGAATTCATCAACCAACGACCGCACCTCTTGACGTTGGGCCATCTGCAAATGGGACAGTCCCTCCACAGCATTCACAGAACTAGAATTATTGAAAATGAGATTAGTTGGGTCCCCAGAACAATCATCCCCTCTCTCACTGGAAATGGAAACATTGGTTAGTGCAATGGGCCTGGGGCCCTGGAACTTCTTCAGCCGAGTTACATGTACGTGCATTATCTGGTTACGTTTGTCAGAGTGCCTCACTTTGTACATGAGGTCCCCAGTCTTTTCTGTCACAATGTAGGGGCTTTCGTACTTGTGGGACATAGTGTTCCCTAGGTCGAGGCTTTAATACCAGGACAGGGTCGCCAGGCTGAAATACCCGTAACTTAGATTTAGCATCGTTACGTTCTTTCATCTTTTCTTGGGCCTTGCCAAGATACTTTAATGCAGCCGCCTTGCAGTCCTTGAGTCTCTGGTGGTGTTGCGCAAAGAAAGCCGAACCTTTGGGTAACGTTACGTTCCCCTAACAGATTCTTCTGTAACATTTGCAAGGGTCCACGAACTTTATGGCCAAAGACTAACTCAAAAGGAGAACAACCCAGTGAACTTTGTAATCCCTCTCTAGCCGCAAACAAAACATACGGTAAATTCTCATCCCAGAAGGTGTGGGAACTCTCGCACGATGTCTTCAACATCTGCTTCAGAGTTAGATGGAAACGTTCAATTACCCCCTGACTCTGTGGATGGTATGGCTGGAAACCTTATGAGTTATTCCACAGTCCTTACAAAATTGCTCAAAAATATCAGACTTAAAGTTAGTACCATTGTCAGTTTGCACGACCCGAGGCAGTCCAAAATTGGAAAAAAATTGCAACATATGAGCAACAACAGTCTTTGCTCGGATGTTCCTTACAGCAAAAGCCTCTGGGTAACGAGTAGTGATACACATCATCGTGATTAGATAAATATTACCAGGCTTAGTTCTAGGTAATGGTCCAACACAGTCCATTACCACAAGAAAATGGTTCTTCTGGCACGACAATAGGCCTTAGAGGAGCTTTAGGTGGAGTCTGGTTTGGTTTCCCAACCAGTTGACAAACAATACACGCATTACAAAATTTTGCCACATCGCTTTTTCAGCTTGGGCAGAAAAAATACTTTAAAATTTTGTGATACGTAATATTTATACCTTGATGTCCCCCATAGGATCATCATGAGCATCTGCCAAAACTCTTTCTCTATAGCAGGTCAGCAACATAACCTGGTGGACTACCTCCCACTCATTTGACAAGGGAGCACTCTGTGGTCTCCATTTTCTCATCAAAATCCGATCATTGTAGTAGTACCCAGTTGCTGCGTCTACAATTTCCTCCATAGAGACAGCTGTCTCATGACAATCTGCAAGAGTGGGGGTCAGCTTTCTGTAACTCACTCAAGGAGGCATCTAGGCCTTGGTCAGATGCTATTGGCCGATGCCTCAACAGTGTTCTCCTCCAACTCCCCACTACTCTCGGTAGATGGCGGTGGCAGGCTCTCCACAATGTCCTCGGCCACGTCATCGAGTCGGGCCATGAATGTGTCCGCAAGGTCCACTTGGTTTTCACCACTCGGAAAGTTCCTTGTGCCCTCCGGATTTACCACCTTGGCAAGCACAGGACTGCCCTTACATTTAAGTCCCAATAGACCTGGTCACTGCGCACGCAGGGTACGCAACATTATCCTCTGTGGCGGGTGGATCCAGGCAAACCTTAGGGGTAGGCAACATAATAGGCAGTCTGGAGTCCCCTACCTTATGCCCTGCTAAATCATTACCAACTATTACATCAACATTAGGGAAAGGTAGGTATGAAGTGACAACGACTGTACAAACACCCTTGTGGAAATCAGATTCCAGGGTAACCTTATGGAGGGGTACTGCTCGAGTATCACTAGTGACACCCTCGACCAGTACCACCTCTCCAGTGTCGAGAGTGTTGGCACCTTGCAACGCATTCTCTAAAATTAAAGTCTGGATGGCACCGGTGTCTCGGAAGATCACCACGTCCTTCCAGGAAGAACCTTCAGACAAAAGTAGTCTCCCTTTCGATAAGAATGGGGTAAGCAAGTCCAACCACTGTGGGTTGGAGGTCCTTACTTCCTGACCCTTCCGAAGGCCTCAAGCCTTGTGTCACAACTAGAGCATTGGGTCTTTTTTTCCGGGTACAGTTGCCAACAACGGCTAATAGTGTGGTTTGGACGATTACAGTGACCACAAAAACGTCGGGGAGAAGAGACATTACTAACAGAATTACCCTTCGGTTCACCCTTAGGCGGCGTGGGGCTAGACACTTTAACAGGGTCAGTTATGTCTGAAACAGAAGGTGCATTAGTTAAAGGGTTAGAATGAGCTGGTCTGGACTGGCTGTGGGTATAAGTTTTGCTACTCTGTGGGGTATAATTATTTTTATTGGGCCTTTTGCCCGCCAATTGGTAGTTTTCTGCCAACTTGGCCAAATCCCCTATTTTAGAATTTACCTTTACCCTACTTCTAATGTAATGTGAAACATTCTCTGGCATAATATCTATAAAATGTTCCATTAAAATTAAGTTCCTGAGAGCCTCGTATGTTTCGGCTTTCGCCAAGCGAATCCATCTATCAAACAATCTAATTTGATCATTAACAAATTCAGTGAGTGGTTGTTTGTGAGTAGGCCTAAGGTTGCCACAAACTTGGCGGTGAGCTTCAGGAGTAATTTCATATGCCCGCAAAATACATTCCCTGACTTTATCATATTCAAAACACTCGTCGTCAGGCATGTTTATAAAAATATCTTGTGCTTTACCCCTGAATCTTCCCTGTAGGATTTTCACCCACTCTTCCTTTGGCCAGTTCATGGACATGGCCAATCTCTGAAAATGGTTGAAAAACCTTTCAGGGTCCGACTCGGAAAATTCAGGCAAATTATGCTTTTTCTCATAATGCCTGGGGTTTGAATCCCCGGCAGGTGGAGGTCCAGTGGCATTCGCTCTAATTCTAGCCTCCTCGGTTTTGAGTCTTTGCTCCTCTAATTTTATTCTTGCTAACTCTAGAGCTAATTCTCTATCCTTATGAGCTGCACTTTCTGCTTGGCTAGGCTGGCATAAAGGTGTATCACTTGCCAATAGTTCTTCATCAATACAATGTTGTAATATTTCATTCACCAAAGTCCACTTTTTATCCGCGTCATTTAATTCTAGGCCTAATTCCTTGCCTAACAATACAAATTAGACTTGGTAAGTTTCTTTATCTCTACTGCTGAAGGCTCCATTGCCAGTCTCTGCATTTCAGATGCCATCACTAACAATTTTAGCTCCCAGCCAAAGAAAAAATTAAAAAATAAAAATTGGAAAAAAACAAAAATTTGCACGGCCCCTAACACAAGGCCACACTAACCTTAATCGTGAAGGGATCCAGCTGGGTGTCCAGTCAGTGCAAGAATGTCCTTTGCTAGATGAGCTGGACCCTAGGCTAACACACAACCGTTCTGCGGAAACAAAAAATTTAAGTTTTGGCACTCAAGAATCTAATTTTTTACACTTATAATGTTCCTCCCGGACTGGCCAACCACTTGTTATAAATAATATTGTGTTGTGCTTCTATGGGGGACTTGGTATTATTAAGGGGTAAGGGTAGTTAGAAGACAGAGTATCAAATATGGGAGAACTAAAAGGCCCGGCCCCCAAAATAAACTATCCACAGTAATAATACCTTGCTACTACACCATATATGTCAGTCTAAGGGTTGATCAATGCACTCCCACACAGGAAGACGGGATACTCCTATAATTCATGTACTTATTTATTTACCCCTTAACAACCCCCCATATACACTCACACCAATAACAATAATAATAATAACTTTACCACACTACCTTATGTTAAAAAGCCTTGGTCCACTTAGGCAGGATACAAGGTTTACACTAAGAACAAGCTAGGGTAAAGTACTACTGGATAAGCACTGAAGCTGGATGCAGCTTAGGGTAGAGACACCACGTGGTACCCTAATACAAAACACAACAATTAGGGGTACCCAAAACACTGGCAAATACTACCCCCAGGTCTCATCAATCGTTACTACCAGAGTAGGCACACTTAAAACACCATACAGTACTTAACTTAATGGTACAGGAACTTAAGGTAAGGGAAATAAGTAAGAGGAGAAGGGAGGAGAGTAGGGGTGCAGCCACAGAGTAGGTCTCGTCCCAACGAACGCCAGCCAGAGAAGAACGCTCCTAGCAACCAGCTAGGCCTCCCACATGTCGTGGTGCCGGAAGGAACCTAATTGATCGTGCAGCTAAGCACATTAAAGATCTTCCCCTATGCAACGTATTGTTACTTTACAAATGATTAGAAAGTATTAGCAAGCAAAGTTTGTGCCTATGTTATTATTTAATAATCAACCCCCAGCTCAGTCTTTAAATGCTCTTTGAGACACAATAATAGTCTTACGTCTGGCAGGGAAGATACAGACAATGACGCATAGGGTTGCATTCAGCTATACTATAGTTAAGTTTAATAACTCAATTTTGACCTCTGGTTTCCACTAAAGAACCCAGGGTCATAACACTCCTCCCCCTTCAGAAACAAAAAAATGTGACTACTAGAATAGTAGTCATTTTTTTTTTTGTAAGAGTGTACAGAGAATAAGAAGAAAAAATATATGACAAGAAAAAAATCAATCAAAAACAATTTCTCTGCAAGAAAAATACAAAGGAGTTCTCTGAAAGAAAAAAAAACATACACAAAAAAAAAACAAAAAAAACAGGGAAGTAAATAATTTGGACACGGAATATTTAATATTTAATGTCACAGGAGAACCTAAAAAAAATAACTAAAGCATAACAGTTGGTAAATGGCTTCCTGTGGCCTAGATGAATGTTATTCCGGCAATCTGGACAGAGTGTCGGCCATCACGTTGAGTCGGCCCGGTAGGTGGGTAATGGAAAGATTGAAGTCCTGTAGGTACAACGCCCACCTGAGGATGTGTTTATTCTTACCCTTCATCTGAGTCAGGAAGACTAGTGGGTTATGGTCCGTGTACACTTCCACTGTATTACCTGTGAGGTAAACTTCGAAACTTTTTACATGTTAACACTAGCGCCAACGCCTCTTTTTCTACCACTGAATAATTGTGTTGCGCCTTGTCGAATTTCACAGAGTAATAATATACTGGGTGTTCCACCTGATCATCCCCAGTTTGCAACAACACTGCACCAGCACCCGAGTCAGACGCGTCAACATGAATTTTAAACGGTCGGTCGAACCTTGGACTAGGAAGCACTGGGGCGGAAGCTAAGATCAATTTCAAATTTTTAAATGCCTCTGCAGTCTGATGACCACTTAAATTTAACGGCTTTCCGCAACAAGTCTGTGAGAGGAGTGGCAACACTGGAAAAGTTCTGACAAAAACGTCGATAGTACACACACATACCGATAAATCTTTGAACGTCCTTTTTAGACTTTAGTACTGGATACTCCAGAATGGCACTGATTTTATCTTGCCGAGGTAACACTTTCCTTGGCCCACTTCATAACTGAGGTACGTCACTGTGCCTTGGCCAAAATGACACTTTTTAGCATTTTAGGTAAGATTTGCCTTTTTCAAGATTGCGAACAACTGGCGTAACCTAGCTATGTGGTCAGCCCAATTACTGTCAAAGAGCACGATATCATCTAAATACGCCGACAATTTGGCACCTTAGCGAGCAGAGAATTCATGAGTCTCTAGAACGTGGCAGGGGCATTACGCAAGCCGAACGGTAACACTTGATACTCAAAAACACCCTCGGGTGTCACGAACGCAGTTAGTTGTTTAGCACGTTCAGTGAGTGGGATTTGATAATACCCCCTCGAGAGGTCAAATTTCGAGACGTACTTGGCGTTTCCCTGCTCGTCGATGCAGTCCTCGAGGAGGGGCAGCGGATAGGCATCCACAATGGTCACCTTGTTTAGCTGCCGATAGTCGGTGCATAATCGCCAGGAGCCGTCTGGTTTAGGGACCAAAAGGCAGGGCGAGCACCAAGAGCCCTGGCTCGGCTGAATGAGGCCGTGCTGGAGCAAGAAGTCGACCTCCTTCCGTACGATGGCCTTCTTTTCTGGACTCATCCGATAGGGTTGAAGGCGAATGGGAGTGTAGTCCGTCAACTCGACATCATGGCAAATGGCATCAGTCTGGGTCGGGACCTCCCCGAACAGACTGGAGAATTCATCAACCAACGACCGCACCTCTTCACGTTGGGCCATCTGCAAATGGGACAGTCCTTCCTCCACAGCATTCACAGAACTAGAATTATTGAAAATGATTCATCCCAGAAGGTGTGGGAACTCTCGCACGATGTCTTCAACATCTGCTTCAGAGTTAGATGGAAACGTTCAATTACCCCCTGACTCTGTGGATGGTATGGGCTGGAAACCTTATGAGTTATTTAGATAAAACACCTAAATTATTGGGATCGTCTCAAAGCTCTCCAAATGTACTCTCTAGAAAGGAGACGAGAGAGATACCAAATAATATACACATGGAAAATACTGGAGGGTCAGGTCCCAAATCTACACAGTAAAATAACAACGTACTGGAGTGAACGATATGGAAGAAAATGCAAGATTGAACCAGTGAAGAGCAGAAGTGCCATAGGCACAATCAGAGAGCACTGTATAAACATCAGGGGTCCGCGGTTGTTCAACGTCCTCCCAGCGAGCATAAGAAATATTGCCGGAACAACCGTGGACATCTTCAAGAGAAAACTGGACGGTTTTCTAAGAGAAGTTCCGGATCAGCCGGGCTGTGGTGGGTACGTGGCCCTGCGGGCCGCTCCAAGCAACAGCCTGGTGGACCAAACTCTCACAAGTCGAGCCTGGCCTCGGGCCGGGCTTGGGGAGTAGAAGAACTCCCAGAACTCCATCAACCAGGTATCAACCAGGTATCACGGTCCTTACAAAATTGCTCAAAAATATCAGACTTAAAGTTAGTACCATTGTCAGTTTGCACGACCCGAGGCAGTCCAAAAGTGGAAAAAAATTGCAACATATGAGCAACAACAGTTTTTGCTCGGATGTTCCTTACAGCAAAAGCCTCTGGGTAACGAATAGTGATACACATCATCGTGATTAGATAAATATTACCAGACTTAGTTCTAGGTAATGGTCCAACACAGTCCATTACCACATGAGAAAATGGTTCTTCTGGCACGACAATAGGCCTTAGAGGAGCTTTAGGTGGAGTCTGGTTTGGTTTCCCAACCAGTTGACAAACAATACACGCATTACAAAATTTTTGCCACATCACTTTTCAGCTTGGGCCAGAAAAAATACTTGAAAATTTTGTGATACGTAATATTTATACCTTGATGTTCCCCCATAGGATCATCATGAGCAGCTGCCAAAACTCTTTCTCTATAGCAGGTCAGCAACATAACCTGGTGGACTACCTCCCACTCATTTGACAAGGGAGCACTCTGTGGTCTCCATTTTCTCATCAAAATCCGATCATTGTAGTAGTACCCAGTTGCTGCGTCTACAATTTCCTCCATAGAGACAGCTGTCTCATGACAATCTGCAAGAGTGGGGTCAGCTTTCTGTAACTCACTCAAGGAGGCATCTAGGCCTTGGTCAGATGCTATTGGCCGAGGCTCAACAGTGTTCTCCTCCACCTCCCCACTACTCTCGGTAGATGGCGGTGGCAGGCTTTCCACAATGTCCTCGGCCACGTCATCGAGTTGGGCCAAGAATGTGTCCGCGAGGTCCACTTGGTTTTCACCACTCGGAAAGTTCCTTGTGCCCTCGGGATTTACCACCTTGGCAAGCACAGGACTGCCCTTACATTTAAGTCCCATAGACCTGGTCACTGCGCACGCAGGGTACACAACATTATCCTCTGCGGCGGGTGGATCCAGGCAAACCTTAGGGTAGGCAACATAATAGGCAGTCTGGAGTCCCCTACCTTATGCCCTGCTAAATCATTACCAACTATTACATCAACATTAGGGAAAGGTAGGTATGAAGTGACAACGACTGTACAAACACCCTTGTAGAAATCAGATTCCAGGGTAACCTTATGGAGGGGTACTGCTCGAGTATCACTAGTGACACCCTCGACCAGTACCACCTCTCCAGTGTCGAGTGTGTTGGCACCTTGCAACGCACTCTCTAAAAATTAAAGTCTGGATGGCACCGGTGTCTCGGAAGATCACCACGTCCTTCCAGGAAGAACCTTCAGACAAAAGTAGTCTCCCTTTCGATAAGAATGGGGTAAGCAAGTCCAACCACTGTGGGTTGGAGGTCTTACTCCCTAACCCTTCCGAAGGCCTCAAGCCTTGTGTCACAACTAGAGCATTGGGTCTTTTTCCGGGTACAGTTGCCAACAACGGCTAATAGTGTGGTTTGGACGATTACAGTGACCACAAAAACGTCGGGGAGAAGAGACATTACTAACAGAATTACCCTTCGGTTCACCCTTAGGCGGCGTGGGGCTAGACACTTTAACAGGGTCAGTTATGTCTGAAACAGAAGGTGCATTAGTTAAAGGGTTAGAATGAGCTGGTCTGGACTGGCTGTGGGTATAAGTTTTGCTACTCTGTGGGGTATAATTATTATTATTGGGCCTTTTGCCCGTCAATTGGTAGTTTTCTGCCAACTTGGCCAAATCCCCTATTTTAGAATTTACCTTTACCCTACTTCTAATGTAATTTGAAACATTCTCTGGCATAATATCTATAAAATGTTCCATTAAAATTAAGTTCCTGAGAGCCTCGTATGTTTTGGCTTTCACCAAGCAAATCCATCTATCAAACAATCTAATTTGATCATTAACAAATTCAGTGAGCGGTTGGTTGTGAGTAGGCCTAAGGTTGCGACAAACTTGGCGGTGAGCTTCAGGAGTAATTTCATATGCCCGCAAAATACATTCCCTGACTTTATCATATTCAAAACACTCGTCGTCAGGCATGTTTATAAAAATATCTTGTGCTTTACCCCTAAGTCTTCCCTATAGGATTTTCACCCACTCTTCCTTTGGCCAGTTCATGGACATGGCCAATCTCTGAAAATTGTTGAAAAACCTTTCAGGGTCCGACTCGGAAAATTCAGGCAAATTATGCTTTTTTCTCATAATGCCTGGGGTTTGAATCCCCGGCAGGTGGAGGTCCAGTGGCATTCGCTCTAATTCTAGCCTTCTCGGTTTGAGTCTTTGCTCCTCTAATTTTATTTTTGCTAACTCTAGAGCTAATTCTCTATCCCTATGAGTTGCACTTTCTGCTTGGCTAGGCTAGCATAAAGGTGTATCACTTGCCAATAGTTCTTCATCAATACAATGTTGTAATATTTCATTCACCAAAGTCCACTTTTTATCTGCGTCATTTAATTCTAGGCCAAATTCCTTGCCTAACAATACTAAATTAGACTTTGTGAGTTTCTTTATCTCTACCACTGAAGGCTCCCTTGCCAGTCTCTGCATTTCAGATGACATCACTAATAATTTTAGCTCCCAGCTAAAGAAAAAATTGAAAAATAAAAATTGGAAAAAAAAAAAAAATTTGCACGGCCCCTAACACAAGGCCACACTAACCTTAATCGTGAAGGGATCCAGCTGGGTGTCCAGTCAGTGCAAGAATGTCCTTTGCTAGATGAGCTGGATCCTAGGCTAACACACAACCGTTCTGCGGAAACAAAAAAATTTAGTTTTGGCACTCAAGAATCTAATTTTTTACACTTATAATGTTCCTCCCGGACTGGCCAACCACTTGTTATAAATAATATTGTGTTGTGCTTCTATGGGGGACTTGGTATTATTAAGGGGTAAGGGTAGTTAGAAGACAGAGTATCAAATATGGGAGAGCTAAAAGGCCCGGCCCCAAAATAAACTATCCACAGTAATAATACCTTGCTACTAGACCATATATGTCAGTCTAAGGGTTGATCAATGCACTCCCACACAGGAAGAAGGGATACTCCTATAATTTATGTACTTATTTATTTACCCCTTAACAACCCCCCATATACACTCACACCAATAACAATAATAATAATAACTTTACCACACTACCTTACGTTAAAAAGCCTTGGTCCACTTAGGCAGGATACAAGGTTTATACTAAGAACAAGCTAGGGTAAAGTACTACTGGATAAGCACTGAAGCTGGATGCAGCTTAGGGTAGAGACACCACGTGGTGCCCTAATACAAAACACAACACTTAGGGGTACCCAAAACACTGGCAAATACTACCCCCAGGTCTCACCAATCATTACTACCAGAGTAGGCACACTTAAAACACCATACAGTACTTAACTTAATGGTACAGGAACTTAAGGTAAGGGAAATAAGTAAGAGGAGAAGGGAGGAGAGTAGGTCTCGTCCGCACGAATGCCAGCCAGAGAAGAACGCTCCTAGCGACCAGCTAGGCCTCCAGCATGTCGTGGTGCTGGAAGGAGCCTAATTGATCGTGCAGCTAAGCACATTAAAGATCTTCCCCTATGCAACGTATTGTTACTTTACAAATGATTAGAAAGTATTAGTAAGCAAAGTTGGTGCCTATGTTATTATTTAATAATCAACCCCCAGTTCAGTCTTTAAATGCTCTTTGAGAAACAATAATAGTCTTACGTCTGGCAGGGAAGATACAGACAATGACGCATAGGGTTGCGTTCAGCTATACTATAGTTAAGTTTAATAACTCAATTTTGACCTCTGGTTTCCACTAAAGAACCCAGGGTCGTAACACTGCCAATTATATTAAGATGATTGTGAATTACATAAACCTTACTGGCAATTATATTAGCATGACTGTCAATTTATATCAAACAGATATTTATTTATGTTGTGGTGCTCGTGGGTTCTATTACATATTGGTTCTATTACATATTATTGCTCGTAGGTTCTATTATGATACACTGCATGTATCAGTACATTTTCAGCTCAACGTTCCGTCTCCCAGGAGGAACAAGACCAGCAAAAGCTGCTAGACTCTGTTATCGTGTCGTCCCAAGATATACCTGTGGAACATGAAGGTGAAAATTGTGTCGAAATAGCTCAGGATCTCTTAAAAAACAAATTGCAGCTCAATCTAAACAAAACTGACGTTATTGCTGCCTACAGAGTAGGCAAAAAGAATCCATCAGGTCTAAATCAACGGAAAATTCGCCTGAAGCTGTCTTACCAGTTCACGAAATCCCATCTAGTCCGGACAGCTGCATCCCAACGGAAGGGATTATACATCAACGAGTGCTTGACCAGGAACAGACAGCAAATCCTCTACCGCCTGCGTCAAATCCGTCAACAAAACCCAGATGCGATTCATCAGTGCTTCGTTAGAGATGGTCTGATAAAGGTGAGAAAAACCGCAGAGGGCAAAATGTTTACTATTACTAGAGAAGAAAACCTCAACACTTTCCTCTCCCAATGTGGTTTGTCTCACCTTATCACTCCCAATGAATTAACTTAATTAACCCCCTGTCAACTAGTGGGGCTAGGTATCCTAAGTGTCCTTGGTTCATTTTCTGACTTAATTTTTAACTTACTCTTACCTAGTCATTTACCGAAATTATTTAATTGAGTTATTAAGTAGTTCTTCAGGTCTTTTTAATTATACAATCATTACTGAACTATCTATAGTTATTAATCATTAGCTTAAATTTGCCTATGTTTATTATTCAACTTTTCTTTGATTTCATTTATTACCTAGGTTGCCTAGCCTCGCCATGCTCCCTTACTCCATTGTACCCCTGGCTTTGCCTGCATCTCAAATTGCAAATTGTTACTTACAGTGTACCTGAGAGTACTCGTAAGCAATCTACCTCATTTTTTTTTTTTTTTTTCATTTTTGCTCAATTTGTTTTTTTTGTATTGCCTAGTCTTGCTTATATTTTTTGTTTTGTATTTCTATATCTTGTGTTTTGTATAGTCCATGTTTACATGTTTTTCTGAGGTTGGAAGAAAACGTGCTCAGATTGGGGACTTGTTTATTTTATAATGAATAATAAATTAATATATAAAATTAATATATAATAAATTAATTATATAAATTAATAAATAACAAATTAATAGATAAAATTATTATTATATAATAAATAATAATAAATAGTATAATGATAAGCAATTATTTTAATGAATCCAATAGCTAATTTGGATGAATGATAAATAATTATTGACTAGTGCATAACAATAAAGTATTAAGGAATAATTATAATGAATAATCCTTAATGATAAAGTAGAGATCAATTACAATTAATAACTACATCCATAGGTAGTAAATGAAAGTTGCATTAATTAGACTAATTACAATTCATGGGAATATTTCTTAGCTATCTGCAGGCTTATCACTTTGGGGGTTCCGGCGGAGCACCCCCAATCCCGGGAGGGCCAGCGGGAGAAGGATTAAGGAGAAAGGGTTCCTTACTCTTACTAGCTCGTAGACTGGGCAAAGGATTAGCTGCGGACAGCGGGACACTTGGGGACCGGCGCTGCACCCCCACCGCAGGCCAGCTGGCCGGACCCCCCCCCGAAGGGCGAGGCCCGCTGGTCGCAAGGAGGCCTCAGAATGGCAGTGCAACAACGTCCCGGACGTAGTCAGCTGGGTGTTGCAGCTGGTTGCTAGACCCGCCGTTAACTCCGATGGCTAGCCCGTCAAGAGAGCCGAGTGGCCCTGTCAATTCTAAAGGTAAGAGTGCGTGGTCGGCTGAAGGCGAGCCTATCTCTGCGAGGGCGGCGCGAATTAATCGCCCTGAGGAAGTGTTGCCTGTTCACTGGGCACAGGCCGGGTAGAACTTGCCGGGGGGCGCCCGCTGGGCTAGGGTATGCGTGCGCCCTGCACTGCGCTTGTAGGGTCCGAAGAGTGTCGATTCCTGACCATGTAAGCGACACCTGGTCCAGTCGGAGCGTGCGTCGATTTTTTGTTGCGTAGATCACCTCCCCCAGGCTGAAAGATATAAGGCAGTAAGGGTGGGCGGAAGCGGCACGCAGTGTTATCGTGACAGGCAAGGGCACAGACGAGAGGGAAAACCCTAGCTGAATCAATACGGAGACGTAAAACGGGGGGAGGGAGCCCGGCACAGGAATTAAGAGATTCCTTAATTAACAATCCTGGATGAATAAAGAGTTTTCCGAACAATTATACTGAAGCAATGAAGGGGGCTAACAATCTAAGAATCTTCCAGCAAACAGAAGGGGGAAGTACCTTTGCTAAGAGCAAAGGTGGGAGAAAGCCAGTAGGAGAACAGCAAAGAAGCACAAAGCAACTATAAACAGGGATAATACGAAACACTATAAACTTGAATATAACAATACATATACCAAGGACGGGTATATACAATAAAGCAATATATACATAAACCATAAAATGGAATAAGAACCAATTCTTAAAGCCAAATCTATAACATGCTTGTGTCCTAAGCGGATGTAGAATGTGAGCGGGGAACATTACCCTTGGTCTCCATCCCATCTCTGCCTCCAGACGGGTGATAGGGCTGGATAGAAGCCAAGGAGTCTGCCTTAAGTGGCCGCCGAGTGTAGTCTTGTGTTGTCAACGAGCGTCTGCAAGCCGCAGCTAGTGCACCGTGAACTTCGGCTACATCTTTTAGAACAGGAGCAAAGTGAAATCGACGGCAGGGAACCGTCATCCAGTAACTGTAATAAGGAATAATATTAAGAATACAATGTCGTAAATAATCGTACAATGTAAGAATACAATGTAATATCGTAAATAACCGATGACGGCAAGTGCCGCAGAATGGAAGAAAAATAAATTGCTGGGCACAACGTCGGGTGGAACGCTTCAGCTGGAGGTTCCTGACTGAAGCATCGGCTGCCGGGAAGCCTAAGATGGAACTGGGGTGTTAGCAGCTGTAACATCGTCTGCTGAAACTAGCCGAGTCTGTGAGGGCGCCCGCTGCAACAGCTACGGCCGAGCCACCAGCTGGCCCATCCTCCGCAGGAGCAACACCGGCTGGGACAACGTCGTTGTAAAAGCCTAACAATGTAATAAATTATATTACATGAATAATCTTAAATAAATGGTGTAAATAATAAAATTATAAACCAATTATAACTATAATTAATTATAAATAATTATAAATTGCAAAACAAAGTATGCTCAAAATGAAGCTGGACTATAACTCTCTAGAGAAACGGGATTAACACTGAGCCGAGGTAAATACAACCAAATACAATAACGAAAAGGAGTGAAAAAAGACACGTCAGCTGGAACTTCGTGACCAGCGGCCTAGGAGGCTGCTGTGACGTCCGGGCTACACCGGGCAGACAACACGTCTGGGTAAACCAGCGGCCTGGGAGGCCGCAGTGACATCCGGGCTACACCGGGCAGACAACACGTCTGGGTAAACCAGCGGCCTGGGAGGCCGCAGTGACATCCGGGCTACACCGGGCAGACAACACGTCTGGATAAACCAGCGGCCTGGGAGGCCGCCTAGCTATATGACCAAATAAATATAAAACTGAAACATCGCCGGCTTAACTCGTCACAGGAAGGACGTCGGCTGGGAAGCAGCAGTACCTTCCGCCTAAATTGAGGAATAAACTGAAAGTTTAATCGCGGCAGAAAAGTTGTATAAAACATGGAGCAAACGCAATGCATAAATTGCAGTAACAAATTGCTGAGGGAAATGGCTCATAAAACAAGTGCAGGAATAATCTAAAGTCAGAGGCTTGCTCCATGCTAAATTGAGGAAGACTTTAATCTTAATACACGTCATGACTGGGAGGCTAAGGATATAACAAGTTATTTTAGTAAGCGTTTGGTTAATGATGGAGGAACGTAAATCACCAAAACAGGAGCGGGCTCCTGTTTACTAAATTGACATGGAAATACGTATTCTTTTACGAATAGATTTTTTTTTTTTTTTTTTTTTTTTTTTTTTTTTAAGGCAGGAGGTGAAAGCAATGCTATAAATTTCATAAATTTGTCGCGTAATGAAACTAATCAAGCTGAAAGTCTAAATAAAGGAATGTAATAAAATTGAACAGAATTAATTAAAATTGACCGCAATAATTAGAATTAAATCCATTACTCGTAAACCCTCTTGTATATATGTACCTTACCTAAATAAACATTTGATTTGAAGTAGCTCAAGCGGCAGACCGCACGGCCAGGCGTTATGCTGGACGCTGAAAACTTGGGATGAGGAAGGGGCCCGCGTAACCGGGCACTCCAGGCAGACCAACAACTGGTACACGCGACCAAGGAAAACACGGGAATATTGTGCTACAGCATTCGAACGAAACGTGGTGGAATTGACGTACCGGGCTACACCGGCCAGACGAAAACGTCTGGGTACGAACGTGCCAGCTATACCAGCTGGACGAAACGTCTGGGAACAAATGTACCGGGCTACACCGGCCAGACGAAAACGTCTGGGTACGAACGTGCTGGCTATACCAGCTGGACGAAACATCTGGGAACAAATGTACCGGGCTACACCGGCCAGACGAAAACGTCTGGGTACGAACGTGCCGGCTATACCAGCCGGACGAAACGTCTGGGAACAACTGTACCGGGCTACACCGGCCAGACGAAAACGTCTGGGTACGAACGTGCCGGCTATACCAGCCGGACGAAAAAACTGGGAACAAATGTACCGGGCTACACCGGACTTACGACAACGTCTGTGACAAACGTGCGGGCTAAACCGGCTCGACGAGACGTCTGGAGACGCCTACAACTAACACATCCTGGTTGACTTTACATAATCACATAAAAGGCAAAGCAGAGGTTAAACAAACATAAATGTAAAACCAGCAAAGGAACACGCAGCTTGACACCGCATAAAAATCATTAATACTGTAAATTAAGGAAACTTATGGAAAAACAAATCCATAAAACAAAGCTAGGGGCCAGAGGCCTGTGACACTGCAGCTAGCCTAACCTAGCTAACTTACCTAATAACTTATAGGCAATAGCAAAAGTTAAACAAACAAATGTAAAACCAGCTAAAGAAACATGCAGCTTGACACTGCATAAAATTCAATAATAAATTAAGGAAACTTATGGGAAAACAATTCTATGAAAACAAAGCTAGGGGCCAGAGGCCTGTGACACTGCAGCTAGCCTAACCTAGCTGACTTTCCCTAATAACTTAAAGGCAAAAGCAAAAGTTAAATAAACCTAAATGTACAACCTGCAAAAGAAACATGGGCTTGACACTGCGTTAAATTCATTAATAAGTTAAGGAAACTTATGGAAAAACAAGTCCATGAAACAAAGCTAGTGGCCAGAGGCCTGTGACTCGGCAGCTAGCCTAACCTAGCTAACTTTACCTACTAACTTATAGGCAATGACCAAAAGTTAAAACAAACCAGCTAAAGAAACATGCAGCTTAACACTGCATAAATTTCAGTAGTAAATTAAGGAAACTTGTGGGAAAACAAATCTATGAAAACAAAGCTAGGGGCCAGAGGCCTGGTCACTGCAGCTAGCCTAACCTAGCTAACTTTACCTACTAACTTATAGGCAAAAACCAAAAGTTAAAACAAACCAGCTAAAGAAACATGCAGCTTAACACTGCATAAATTTCAGTAGTAAATTAAGGAAACTTGTGGGAAAACAAGTCCATGAAAACAAAGCTAGGGGCCAGAGGCCTGTTACTCGGCAGCTAGCCTAACCTAGCTGACTTTACCTAATAACTTATAGGCAATAAGCAAAAGTTAAAACAAACCTGAATGTAAAGCCTCACGTCGACTGGGTGAGGGTGGGGGTGGGATGTTCAGGCCTCCTCCCGAGTGTGCTCCAAATTACAGCCACCTACTGGAGAAAACCCAGTGCCCCATAACACCGAGGGGCACCACCCCCTCTAGGACCACTGCACCTGCATTTGGTCACCAAGGCTGAACCAGCAGGCGTGCATCAGAGCGCGCGCGCCAACACAGAGACAAACACTGGTCCGACGCGCCAACAAAACACAAACACTACCTTAAATGTTGAGAAGGGCAGGACGCCCCTGACGGGACGCTCCTCGTCGGTGTCGAGAGGAACTGGTGTAGGGTCCATGCTGGGAGAACAGTTGTGCGGGCAAAACTTCTGTGTTTACGACTCGCTGAGCAGCAGTGAGTCGTTATGTAAGAGCTGCTGCTGGCTTGGGGAAAGGGGCTCACGCCGTCTCCGTCCCGGTTTATATAACCTCGGGTCAATGCGCGCGCAGCTTGGGGCGGTTAAAGTCGGCTTCCAGACATACGTTTTCTTCCACTCAGAAAACCCACCGTTTTTGGGAAACAGTGTTCTTTTTTTCTTTAATCTCATTAATTGCCTAGGTTGCCTAGCCTAGCCATACTCCCTTACTCCATTGTACCCCTGTAAGCCCCTTTTGTGTTTGTTTTGTACAGTATTGTGTATATATTTTTCCCTATTTTATAGCTTATTTCTACTTATTTCTGATTCTACAATCAACTTTTTTTATGCAGTCAAGTATAGACCCAGAACTTAACCTCTTATCCACTATCTATGACAATAATCACTTTAATGATCTAAATTGCAGATATTTTGCAGCACATGATGTAAACAATGTATTAACTCATAATCACAATATCTCTATAATCAATTTGAACGTTAGATCCCTAGGTAAACACTTCGATGATGTTAGTGCCTTGATTGAAACTATTGGCAACAAATTCTCTTTTATTATACTTACTGAAACATGGTTGAAAGAGGATACTACTCAACTCTTTAACATGCCTAACTACTCAGCAATTCACAACTGTCGTCAACTTCAGAGAGGTGGTGGCACTGCTCTTTACTACCACCAAGAACTAACATGCTTAAAAGAAATTAGAACTAGAGACTGCTATGGGGAGTATATCTTCGCCAGCTTCAGAGTCAAGGGTGCCGAGTCTGTCCTGTCTGTGGGTGCAGTCTATAGAATTCCCAACACTGATGTGTCTGTATTCAACTCAAACCTTAGAAATCTAATACTTGATAACAGACTGAACAAAAACCACCTAATTATCGCAGGGGACTTTAATATTGACCTCTGCGAGCCTGAACACCCTACTGCTGTTAGCTTCCTCAACTGTATGAATTCCTGCTTCCTCATACCCTTAATCACTAGACCTACTAGAATCACTGATAGCACTGCCACGACTCTAGATCACATCTGGACCAACATAACCTCTCCGCTTACTTCAGGTATAATCACCGATAGCACTACAGACCACTACCCCACATTTCTCTTAACTAACATTAGCAAACCACCTCTAGAAACAAGGGAGTTAAGCTTTAGGCTGCACAATGAAACTGCTATAAACAATTTTATAACTGCTGCTGATAATGTCAACTGGGAGTCCGAGTTAGGTAACATAGGGGACATCAACCTAGCAGTGCAATCTTTTCTACAAACAACTCTTAGCCTTTATAACACCCACTGTCCTAGGCTTACAAAACAAGTCACAAGCAAAAGGCTTAACAATCCTTGGCTTACAAAGGGAATACTGAAATCCATTAACAAAAAACACGACCTTGAGAAGAAGTATAGGTTAGGAATTGTCTCCAAAGAATTCTCAAAGAATTACTCATTATTGCTATCTAAGATAATTAGACGAGCCAAAACTAAATACTACGAAGATAAATTTACTCAAATAAAGAGCAACATTAAACAAACTTGGAGCACAATTTCACAAATATTGGGATCAAAGAAATCTTTAAATAACAAACCGACTCTCCTGTCTAATAACGATGGTCAGCTTTCAGCCTCTGATTCTGCTATTGAGTTCAATAGGTTCTTCTCTTCCATTGGTTCATCCCTTGCAAATGATATTCCATCTTCCAGTACTGACATTAAGGACTATCTTACAGGTAACTATCCACAGTCTCTGTACCTAAAGCCTATTAACTCCACTGACGTCAATGAGATAATCCTTTCCCTTAAAACCAAGTCTGGTGCCCTTGAGGAGATACCAACTTTAATTTACAAAAAAACCTCCAGATCTTTAGCCCCTGCTATTGCTTTGCTCTTCAACAAGTCACTTGAACTCCAAACCTTTCCAGGTATTCTAAAAAAAGCGAGAGTAACGCCTGTCCACAAATGTGGTGACCCCACAGATGTTAACAACTACAGACCTATATCAATCCTGCCAAACTTGTCAAAAATTTTTGAAAAACTTATATATAAGCAGCTTTACTCATATCTAGCCAAACTCAATATACTTAGCCCTTGCCAATATGGCTTCAGACCCAAAAAAAGCACTAACGATGCACTTATTAGTATGCTTAACTCGATTCATACAGCTCTTGATAAAAAGGAGTTCCCTGTTGGGTTATTTGTGGACCTGCGTAAAGCTTTTGATACTGTCAACCACCATAACCTTCTTCTTAAATTACATCATTATGGAGTCAGAGGACACTCCCTACAATACCTCGAGTCCTACCTTACTGACAGGCTCCAATATGTTTCTGTGAATAATACAATTTCTCCCACCCTACCCATCAACATTGGTGTTCCTCAGGGCAGCATACTTGGCCCTCTCCTCTTTCTCATCTACATTAATGACCTTCCAAATGCCTCCCAACACCTCAAACCAATTCTATTTGCTGACGACACAACCTTCATTTACTCCAGTCCTGACCCTCTTGCTCTAAATGCCACAGTAAATACTGAGCTAAATAAAGTCCATCTTTGGCTAACTGCCAACAAACTCACCCTTAACATTGACAAAACTTTCTATATTCTGTTTGGCAATAAATCCTCTAGTCATATAAATCTCAAAATAAACAATACCCAAATTTGTAACAAATTAGATGGCAAATTCCTTGGCATTCTCATTGACCACAAGCTGAATTTCCAGGGACACATTCTAAATATATCAAAAAAAGTTTCAAAAACTGTGGGCATTCTTTCTAAGATCAGATATTATGTACCACGCCCTGCCCTGGTGAGTCTCTATTACTCCCTTATCTATCCTTATCTCAACTATGGTATTTGTGCTTGGGGTTCTACTACCCAAAATCACTTACGTCCTCTAATTACCCAACACAAAGCTGCTATTAGAACAATATCCAACTCTGGCCCCAGACATCACTCGGTACCCCTACTCCAATCTCTGAATATGTTAGATATTAAGTCTCTGCACATTCTCTCATGTGTATTATACATATATAAAACGCTAAACTATAATGCCAATCCTGATCTTAAAAGCTTCATAGAAGGTTGTAACAGAACCCATGAGCACCACACCAGAAATAAATACAGTTTTGATATTCCTAGAGTACGTCTTAATCAAACTAGAAATGCTCTGCAAATCAAGGGGCCCAGAATGTGGAATGACCTTCCCAACCATGTTAAAGACTGTACCTCTCTCAACCAGTTTAAGATAAAAACTAAACACTACCTAATAAATTCCCTGTAATCTACCTCACTCCTCTATTGTCAACCCATGTCTGTTATTTTCTTTTTTTTTTTTTTTTTTTTTTTTTAATCAACACTGTTTGTCAACCTATTGTATTTGTGCTGCTTTTTCAGTCATGTTCCCCCTTTTTTTTTATCTTTATTTGTATTTGTTCTCAACACTTTTTATTCTTTATGCTCAATTAGTATTAAGTTCTAGATATTAATGTTTTTCTTGCCCGAAACGCATTGCGTAATAGTGGCTTTAGGCATTGTATGTACTAGCTCTATCTATATATCATTCCATTAATGTAACATCACTTGTATGTATATACCTTACCTGAATAAACATCTGAATCTGAATCTGAATCTGAATATTGCTCTATTTTACTTACTTACTTGCTCCTCTTACTACATTTATGCTCAATTAGTATTAAGCCTTAGTCATTTAAGTTTTTCATGCCCGAAACGCTTTGCGTAATAGTGGCTTTAGGCATTGTATGTACTAGCTGTATCTATAAGTCCACCAAACTTTGTAAAAATTTCTTGTATGTATGTACCTTACCTAAATAAACATTTATTTATTTATTTATTTATTTATTTATCTATCAATTGAGAGTTTCAGATCAGGATTTGCATTTAGGAACAAGGTTTTGTACATGTAAATTGCACAAAAGAATGTGTAGAGCGAGTGTATATTTAGCATGTTCAGGGATTTAAACAGAGAGGCTGTGTGTGTTTTTTTGAAGACAATTTTATTGTTCTGATAGCAGATTTTTATTGGGTGGTGATGAGCATCAGGTAATTTGCAGTGGATGAATGAACCCCATGCACAGATACCATATGTTCACATACCAACCCTAATTTTCAAAGAAACCTCTAAATTTTTAGCTCCAGCCATTTCATTGCTCTACAACAAATCATTTGAACTCCAAACCTTTCCTGGTTTGGAAATAAAAATAAGAATCAAGAAGATCCAAGAGGATGAAGAAATGATAAAAAGAATTTCAATAGTGGATAACACACTTACGAATTATTCAGTAATAAATACAAACTCGTCCTTCACCTATGGTAAAGGAAAGTCTACTTGGAAGGATTCAATTTACATGAGATTAAGATTAGGATACAAATATATCTGGTAATACGGTGTTGATGTCAGTGAAAAAGATAAGGAGTGTAAATTATGTAGTATGCCGCACGCCCACACCTTAGAACATTATGTATTAGTGTCTACTTATTGATAACTATAGAAATAAGGAAATAAGTAATGTACCACATCAAATTGTTTGGATGTGTGATAATGATATGATAGACAGTATACTTAGGAGCTACAAGAATTTTGCCCAAGAGTGTAACAATTAGATGCTGTGCTTACTATATTAACCTGCAATGTTAAATGGGATTCTTGTAATGTTAATTGTCTATTTGTACTTACTGAATTTGTGCGCCCCTTGAGGGACTTGAAGTAGAGGGGGTAGAAATAGCCTAAGTTACTCTATCCCTTTGAGATGTATTTCTTTCTTGTCTCAATAAACATACTTGAACTTGAACTGTAAATATTTGTGGCTTCCTGACCATAAAGTTACCGCCGCAGAGGGTAAGAGACCGGATGTACCCAGTATACAAGCCGCACTAGCTATTAGTTCATAAAAGCTGACAACTTACCCAGATAAACATTACTTCCTAATTATATATATGTGCAAATAATACAATTGAAATGTTTAAAACGTGATTATATATATGTATCATGTGGACAGTTTTTAATGTCATTTTTTCTCCTGATATTCGGATTCTTTATTATGCTTCATCTTGAGGCAAAGCCCAATACCTTACGCCATATTGATGCTCTGTCCACAGATCATTCTCTCTCTCTCTCAAATCATATACATTGATGGTTTCCTACACGCCACACGGGTGCAGCTGCAAGTGCAGTTGCCTCTACCCATCAGACAGAACTATTTGCTTTGCTTGTTACACTAAAATGTGTACAAGTGTGTGTGTCTATGTATGTATTAACACGATGTACTGGACGGGGTGAGAATAGCTTGAGCTACCTCATCCCTTTGTGTGTATTTTACCTCAATAAACTTATTTCAATTTCAATTTCAATTCAAGTCTCCAAACTTGATGCATTAATTGTAAGTAATTTTCTACCATCCTGCATTAATTGTAAGTGATTTCTATCATCCTTAATTGCGCGCAACTCTCTAAGACACAATTGTAACATGACCGTGTCCGAAGCTAGACAGAGAAAAACACAACATTATTAGTGATGGTAACATAATCCATTTCATGTGAATTCCATCTTCGTTGACCTCCGAAACTTGAGGAATGGTCCAGAAAATAGCTACTAAAGTTTAAGTCAAGTGTGAAGATACTTTAGTTGATACTTAGATACTTCCAATAAGTGTAAACATAAGTGCTGACGATGCTACCTTCATCTATTCAGACCCCAACCCAAACGCACTATATAATAATGAAAATAACAGATTTAAAAAGTCCACTCATGGATGTAAACTAACAAACTCACATTAAACATAAAAAAGACCGACTACTATTTTTGTTCGGAAGTAAATCCTGAAACCAAATTCAACTTCAGATACACAATGTTAACATTAGCAATAATGATTATGGAAAGTTCCTTGACCTATACATAGACAAGAGACTGAACTTCAGCATCCACATACAACACATATGTGGGTGTTATATGTGGGTGGTGAGAGAGAGAGTGAGAGAGTATTCACCTAGTTGTACAGGCGCGGGTTAAACTCTGCTCATTCGGCCCGCCTCTTAACTGTCAATCAACTATTACTAACTACTATTACAGCACATGATGTAAACAATGTATTAACAGATAATCACAATATCTCTGTAATCAACTTGAACGTTAGATCCCTAGGTAAACACTTCGATGATGTTAGTGCCTTGATTGAAACTATTGACAACAAATTCTCTTTTATTATACTTACTGAAACGTGGTTGAAAGAGGATAATACTCAACTCTTTAACATGCCTAACTACTCGGCAATTCACAACTGTCGTCAAATGCAGAGAGGTGGTGGTACTGCTCTTTACTACCACCAAGACCTAACATGCTTAAAAATAATTAGAACTAGAGACTGCTGTGGGGAGTATATCTTCGCCAGTTTCAGAGTCAAGGGTGCCGAGTTTGTCCTGTCTGTGGGTGCAGTCTATAGAATTCCTAACACTGATGTGTCTGAATTCAACTCAAACCTTAGAAGTCTAATACTAGATAACAGATTGAGCAAAAACCATCTAATTATCGCAGGGGACTTTAATATTGACCTCTGCGAGCCTGAACACCCTACTGCTGTTAGCTTCCTCAACTGTATGAATTCCTGCTTCCTCATACCCTTAATCACTAGACCAACTAGAATCACTGATAGTACTGCTACGACTATAGATCACATCTGGACCAACATAACCTCTCCACTTACTTCAGGTATAATCACCGATAGCACTACAGACCATTACCCCACATTTCTCTTAACTAACATTAGCAAACCACCTCTAGAGACAAGGGAGTTAAGCTTTAGGCTGCACAATGAAACTGCTATAAACAATTTTATAACTGCTGCTGATAATGTCAACTGGGAGTCCGAGTTAGGTAACATTGGGGACATCAACCTAGCAGTGCAATCTTTTCTTCAAAAAACTCTTAGCCTTTATAACACCCACTGTCCTATGCTTACAAAACAAGTCACAAGCAAAAGACTTAACAATCCTTGGCTTACAAAGGGAATACTTAAATCCATTAACAAAAAACACGACCTTGAGAAGAAGTATAGGCTAGGAACAGTCTCCAAAGAATTCTCAAAGAATTACTCATTATTGCTATCTAAAATAATTAGACGAGCCAAAATTAAATACTATGAAGATAAATTTACCCAAATAAAGAGCAACATTAAAAAAACTTGGAGCACAATTTCACAAATATTGGGATCAAAGAAGATTTAAATAACAAACCAACACTCCTTTCCAATAACGCTGGTCAGCTTTCAGCCTCTGATTCTGCTATTGAGTTCAATAGGTTCTTCTCTTCCATTGGGCCATCCCTTGCAAATGATATTCCATCTTCCTGTACTGAAGTTAAGGACTATCTTACAGGTAACTATCCACAGTCTCTGTACCTAAAGCCTACTAGTTCCACTGATGTCAATGAAATAATCCTTTCCCTTAAAACCAAGTCTCGTGCCCTCGAGGAGATACCAACTTTAATTTACAAAAAAGCCTCCAGATCTCTAGCCCCTGCTATTGCATTGCTCTTCAACAAGTCACTTGAACTCCAAACCTTTCCTGACATTCTAAAAAAAAGCAAGAGTAACCCCTGTCCACAAATGTGGTGATCTCACACATGTTAACAACTACAGACCTATATCAATCCTGCCTAACTTGTCAAAAATATTCGAAAAACTAATCTACAAGCAGCTTTACTCTTTTCTAGCCAAACACAATATACTTAGCTCTTGTCAATATGGCTTCAGACCCAAAAAAAAACACTAACGATGCACTTATTAGTATGATTAACTTAATTCACGCAGCTCTTGATAAAAAGGAGTTTCCTGTTGGGTTATTTGTGAACCTGCGTAAGGCTTTTGACACTGTCAACCATCAAAACCATCTTCTTAAATTACATCATTATGGAGTCAGAGGACACTCCCTGCAATACCTCAAATCTTATCTTACTGACAGGCTCCAGTATGTTTCTGTGAATAATACAATTTCTCCCACCCTACCCATCAACATTGGTGTTCCTCACGGCAGCATACTTGGCCCTCTCCTCTTTCTCATCTACATTAATGACCTTCCAAATGCCTCCCAACACCTCAAACCAATTCTATTTGCTGACGACACAACCTTCATTTACTCCAGTCCTGACCCCCTTGCTCTAAATGCCACAGTAAATACTGAGCTAGAAAAAGTCCATCTTTGGCTAACCGCCAACAAACTCACCCTTAACATTGACAAAACGTTTTATATTCTGTTTGGCAATAAATCCTCTAATCAGATAAATCTCAAAATAAATACCCAAATTTGTAACAAATTAGATGGCAAATTCCTTGGCGTTCTCATCGACCAAAAGCTGAATTTCCAGGGTCACATTCTAAATATATCAAAAAAAGTTTCAAAAACTGTTGGCATTCTTTCTAAGATCAGATAATATGTACCCCGCCCTGCCCTGGTTACTCTCTATTATTCCTTCATCTATCCATACCTCAACTATGGTATTTGTGCTTGGGGTTCTACTACCCAAAATCATTTATGTCCTCTTATTACCCAACACAAAGCTGCTATTAGGACAATATTCAACTCTGGCCCCAGACATCACTCGGTACCCTTACTCAAATCTCCGAATATGTTAGATATTAAGTCACTGCACATTCTCTCTTGTGTATTATACATATATAAAACGCTGAACTGTAATGCCAATCCTGACCTCAAAAGCTTCATTGAAGGTTGTAACAGAACCCATGAGCACCACACCAGAAATAAATACAGTTTTGATATTCCTAGAGTACGACTTAATCAAACTAGAAATGCTTTACAAATCAAGGGACCCAGAATGTGGAATGACCTTCCCAACCATGTTAAAGACTGTACCTCTCTCAACCAGTTTAAGATAAAAACTAAACACTACCTAATAAATTCCCTGTAACCTACCTCACTCCTCTATTGTCAACCCATGTCTGTAATTTTTTTTTGTTAATCAACACTGTTTGTCAACCTATTGTATTTGTGCTGCTTTTTCAGTCATGTTCCCCCTTTTTTTTATCTTTATTTGTATTTGTTCTCAACACTTTTTATTCTTTATGCTCAATTAGTATTAAGTTCTAGATATTAATGTTTTTCTTGCCCGAAACGCATTGCGTAATAGTGGCTTTAGGCATTGTATGTACTAGCTCTATCTATATATCAATCCATTAATGTAACATCACTTGTATGTATGTATGTACCTTACCTGAATAAACATATTTATTTATTTATTTATACTTACTAACTAATTTTTTTCTCTCGCACACACACACACACACCAACCTGTCCTCTTAAAAAGAACGTCAACTGTTACCGTTTGACTCTACGGCTGTTTTTGGACGTTATTTTGTCTTAAACTACGTCTATTTTCGCTTCCATGGACTATCTCTTGTTATACAATGAAATACCACACTCTTATTATTCTATAACTCACTGACAATGCTCTGATATATGTTCTTCAAGTAAAAATACATATATTTTTGCCTTAATTAGGCCATAATCCAGAAAATTCCAGCCCATCGATCTTTATATTTAGGAAAACATCTAATAAATTTGGAAACGAATTTTTCGTTTGCCGACAGTTTCCTGTTACTATTTAGTCTTTTATGCTTTAATGTCGCTGGTCATTGTGACTTTCCCAGGATTTATATATGTTTTGTAGTAGCATTTAGTCACACTACAGTAATGTAACTAATGGGACACCTTTATAGTCGTCGTAAATTAGTAATAATCATTTATCAAATAATAAATTAGCAAACATGTACAACTTCTTATGTTACGACTTTTCGGGTAGGCCGTTCTGTTTGTTTACAACCCCAATGTTTCAAAAAACACAATACTTTTAATATATAAGTGACTAAGTATGCTCTAATACATGGTCCTCAATGAAAATTATGTTTTTTTTTTGTTAATTTGTCCATAATGAATAAGATTCGTTACTGTTGATCTTTATATTAAGAAAAACATCTAAGAAATTTGGTATTGAATTTTCGTTCAAATAAAGTTTCCAGTTACTATTTCCTAGTTATCCTTAAATGTAGGTGGTCATTATTTTACTGCTATGTATATAGAAATTTAGCATTATGCATTTATAATACAGAACAATTTGGTCGTTCCACTGCCTCATAATTATATAAAATACATTGTGACAAATACTTGATAATTAAAATCAGAGTTTTTTGACAACTATAAAAAATCCTGTTGAAATCATGCCGTTTTGAGTTGTCATACGCTTCTTAGTAAATAATATTGTGTAATGTTTGGCACAATTTATCACTGTATTTACAAACTGTTTAGGTATTAATGTATTCATTTTTTTAATGTGTAATATGTTACTTAATCCTAAACTTCTTTTGCAACATTTATATCAGTTATAAATAATTGTCGCGAAACGGCGTATGAAAAAATAAATTTCCCCAAATGAAATTAGTGTATCGGCGATCGAGCGGCCATATTTAAAAGTGTCTCTTGTCACTGTTCTGACATTAGTTTTCGATGTACATATTTCATTTTTGTACTAATGTGTTCGCAATAGAATGTTCTAGAAGAACATAAGTATAAAACGTCACATAAGGATGTGTTTGACCGGCAACATATATAAAAACTACGTCGATTATACTCGTCGTGTCAATAATACAATTGTTTTACCACGCTGATTCAATGCCATACTGTTTTCTCAAATAAGCTCTTCGGCTTATTTGATAAGCAAATAAGCTCTCGTGTTGCCCGCCACTGTCACCCTTGAGTAACCAGAAACGGATATACAGTAAAAACTAGGCTAACTCATCCTAATCCTTGCACAAGCCCTCCAGAATTTCTTTATTGAAGATCAGCAAAAAATTATTGCGCAGCTCATATTATACAGTTTAAGAATGAGATTTCCTTGTTCTAAAGGAATGAAAATAACACTGCCTTAATCTCAGTCGATTAAGGCAGTGTCTGGGATGCTCCCAGTGCCCGTGCCTGGTGCTCGTGCACTGTCGGAAAATCCGACACCATTTAATATATCATACATACAGATAATAGCTGTATTACCAACAAGTTACCCATAGAAAACGTAACTTGTAGTGGAATTACCGTCTATAGAAAACGGGATATCATCACCACATACTATTATAATTCACCAGCTATTCTGCTGGGAATTGTTCTTAAATACATTAGTCTTTGGACTTTACCATCATAAAAACATCTTATATAAATTAACTTAATTATCAATATTAAAGTAGAGTAAATGTGACCCTTCTATCACGTTCTGAAATCTGGACAATGTAAGCCAGGCGTCAGAGTGGAGGAAGGAGGGCAGCCATTGTTGTTTATATTGAGACCAGAGGCTCACACGGGAGCAAATTCGGCTCCTGTTAAATTTACTTGGACGTAGTGTTATGGAACCCAAAGGTGTAACATTGTCAACACGCTGTCTACAAATACAAGTTAAGTGTCTATCCGAAACCCGTTTATCATTCATTTATGGCCATTAATGTCAGGATATAGGGTTAGCCGGTTAGAACGCGAAATCGCCTCAAACTAAAGGTAATTAAGCCAGGTCTTTAATGTTCCATGTACTGTATAGTGTTTTCTCTGATATAGCTTGTCATATATAGGATTCTGGCTTCACAGCTAGCGCACTTTTGACAGGTCAAGACGAGGATGCAAGATTATGTGCACCAGTTACTGGGTGATATGGAAGCTACCTCAAAGAGGATAATTTGGTGTCTACACCCTAGTTATACCTGGTGGACTAACCTGCTGTACTATAAGATAAGGAACCTCTTCAATGTATGTAGTTACTGTAGTTTGATTGGCTGCATATATATAAACTAATAAACCCCCCTTAATGTGTAGAGGATCGATTTGTGAGATTGAGATTATTGCAGAAATACAGTCCACTTATCATTATACAAATTGCTATCGAAGTATATAAATTAACGTAAATATAAATTCATATAAGTTAAATAAATATAAATCTCACAGGTCGGTTCCCACATTATTTGGTCCTTCGAACCGGATGACGGATTATTTGATCCTATGAACCCACATTTGGTCATCTTAGTACCGGATGAACCAGTTAACCAGTGGATTCATTGAATATACTAGTGCAGTGTGATTTAAACAAAGGCCAGCAGTCAAGACGGCAGCCTAGCCTCGAGGGAGCTCAGGAGCCTCCCTCAGCCCAGTTCAGCTTCGTCAGCGGTTTCATGCACACCCACAGATATTTGGTGGCGTGTTATTTCGTGAAATGACAGCGCTAATATAGAAGCCAGCCAATTAGTGACTGTCGCAAGATTGTTCACGGATTTCGTGGTGTTACATTTCGCGAGAGATTATCTACGAATTTTGTGGACTTTATTTCGCGAGGTCACTAATAATATTTAATACTTCTAGATAATATTAGAAGTTTCATAGAGGCTAATTAAGAGGCTATTATCAATAATTGTGTATATTATTTCTCCAAAATAGAGAATTATTTAATATATTGCACTAGTGATCACAGTATAATATTTACTAATTGCCAACCCACAACAGGGTAGGATATTAAACATTGACTAGTTGAACTATTATCGTTCATCTTAGTCCCATTATTACCATAGTCAGTTGTACTATATTGAATAACCTAACACCATTAATGAATGGTCCAGACCCTATTTTGGGTGTAATTTTTATCAACTCGAGTTGAGTTGTATATATAATAATTTACTTATGATCATTACACCTTTGAGTGATTAATTAGTGTCTCTACCATCCTAGGGTGATATAGAAGAGCTAACCTAAAGGTACTTCCAGTGACACTGGTTTATCACTCAAATCATTAGTGTGTATGATTGTATATATATAATGTGTATTAATTTTAAGTGCTAACCTCTAGTAGAGGTAGGATTACAGCCTAGCGAGTGCAGAATTTACCCTAGGCTACCATCAGTGCTTGTTCAGTATTATGAGCAGCCCAAGTACAAGCCCCACAAGGCTTCACCAACGAGCCAGTATGGATAATGCAGGGAGAATGAAAAGAACCCTTGCAGGTCTTAAAGGCCACTTAACAAGACAGATCAAGAAATGTGAAGATTTGTCACAACAATCTCAAGTTGATTATGCTGACCTGGAAAGCTATTATCAAGCAGCTGCAGGTAAATTTGAGCAAATCAAATGTCAAATAGCAACATATGTGGCTGAACTTGCCAACACCAATTTATCAGAAACAGAAATAGACGACATTATGGTTGATCTTGCGAATTATGAAGATCACACTCAGGCCACGTTACAGCCTTATGTTAAATTAATTGCCCAGAACAAGGCAACAGCAACAACAACAACAGTTGCATCTAATACGAGTCAAGCAGAAGCTCGACTCCCTCCAATTAATTTACCCACTTTCTCAGGAAAAGATGAGGAAGATTGGGACGAATTTTGGAACAAATTCGTTGACCTTGTAGACTCAAAACAATCTTTATCAAAGAGTAGTAAATTCTCTTATTTGCAAGGCCAATTATCAGGTGAGGCTAAAACAGTAGTATCCCATCTGAGATTAACTAATGACGGCTATGATCTGGCAGTAAAACTCCTCAAGGATAATTATGCTGATCCAGAAGTAAGAACATCACATTTAGTTCATGAGCTGTTGCATTTACCCCCACCGGAGGCTTCAGCTGATTCACTCCAAGTCTTCAAGCTGGAGGTAGAATCATTGATCAATGCCCTCAGCCTGACAGCAGATACAAACGGGGCTGAGTGGGTCTTGAAAATAATTGTCCAGGAGAAAATACCTAGGGACATATTGAGACAAATGAGTGCTCATTACAATAAAAGCATCTTATCTATGAATGAAATATCTGAAGGTTTAAAGTCAGTAGTTCATCAATTACGAACACATGACAAATTAAAACCACCAAGTAAACCCTCAGAAACCAATAATAGTAAACCACAGAGTACCAAAGGTACTCCAAATCAATCTAGACAATATAATTCAACACCAAAGTGGAACAGTGGCAGTGTGGGCGTATATGCAGTGGGACCCTCCAAGCCTATAGTTACTGTGTCACCCAAGAACATGACACCAAAGGGTACAGGAAGCTATGGAACATGTTTGTTCTGCAATGAGAAACATTCAATGTACCACTGCTCTAATTTTCCTGATAGTGACGCCCGTGTTGAGCGACTCAAAGATTTGCAACATTGCACGAGGTGCCTCAGGAAACATAACATCAACGACTGTGATACCCAATTACACACCTGTAATAGGTGTAACAAAGGTCAGCACCATGCAGCATTGTGCAGAGACACCAAAACAACGTCTCCAAACCCCAAGGTGGAAGATAGCATTCCCACCTCAGTACAGTACTGCAAGGTGCAACCAACAAAGAGTGTCCATACGGCAAAGTCTAAAGGTAATACGACTTTGCCTACTGCCCAAATTACCATCCTGAATAAGAGGGCCAAGGTCCATACCCGTGGGTTGTTTGACCAAGGATCCCAGAGAACATATATCACCAAAAAGTTGGCAGATGAATTACAATTAAGGCCTGTAGCCCAGATGTCATTCAACATCTCAGGGTTTGTAACAGATGCAGGACCTCAAGTCTACCAGGTGGTACAACCATCAGTACGCTTAGGCAGGTACGTCTGTCGAGTACAAGCCATTGTGGTGGACAAAATACCAGTAGACCTACAAGTTCAAGGTCTGAGAGCAACAGCCAAATTCCTGAGAAATAGAGGAATAAAATTGGCAGATAATATTAAGTCTGATCACCTCACCGACTTCGGTCTCCTTGTAGGGACAGACTATTGTCATCGATTCATCGGTAGCCCTACTAAATATCAGGGTATAACCATGTTAAACTCTGCAGGAGGTAAATTACTCTCAGGCCCAGTATCAAGCCTGAGGAGACCTATGCCTGCAGATAAACAATACCAATAGAAACTAAATTTGTCAGCTGATTATATTTCTCCAGTAGCATTATACTAAGGAGATTACAGCTGACTATACCAACAGAAGTTGATGTTAGTATCATCATTTGAAGCTGAAGATGAGTTCATGAGGCCTCAGTAGCAAGTCAGTGAACAGTAGCCTAAAACAGCTACAAGTCACTGCGACCAATGTCACTGAACCCACTGCAGTCTCAGAACCATACTTTACTTTAATGATGAGCTATTCAATCTTCTGAATCAATTAACTAAATTAAACCCCAATAAATCTGATGACTGATTTGATACATTTATTATTTAATCAAGATGTATTCCATGGGCCTCAGTGTTTATATATCAGTGACCAGTTACCTGAAGAAACTTCAAGTTATATCTAATGTCACTGATCTCACTGCAGTCCCTGAATCATACTTGACTGTAGTACTTGATCACATCCAGTCTTCTGGGTTAAATAATATGTAATTAGGCTTGAATATTAGCCTTTCAAGAGTTGACAGGGAAATGAAATCGCATTAGACTTCTAACCCCTGCAACTCTAGTACGGGACATCCGTCCTGTACGAACAGACGCACAAATGTGTGATTACTAACTACTAACATCAAATTAATCAAATAATTCGAAGGAGGAGTATCGGTGTTCGTCTGTTCTAAAGAGGACTTCGACCCGTGAGCAGCCCCCTGGGGAATTATGTCGGAAAATCCGACACCATTTAATATATCATACATACAGATAATAGCTGTATTACCAACAAGTTACCCATAGAAAACGTAACTTGTAGTGGAATTACCGTCTATAGAAAACGGGATATCATCACCACATACTATTATAATTCACCAGCTATTCTGCTGGGAATTGTTCTTAAATACATTAGTCTTTGGACTTTACCATCATAAAAACATCTTATATAAATTAACTTAATTATCAATATTAAAGTAGAGTAAATGTGACCCTTCTATCACGTTCTGAAATCTGGACAATGTAAGCCAGGCGTCAGAGTGGAGGAAGGAGGGCAGCCATTGTTGTTTATATTGAGACCAGAGGCTCACACGGGAGCAAATTCGGCTCCTGTTAAATTTACTTGGACGTAGTGTTATGGAACCCAAAGGTGTAACATTGTCAACACGCTGTCTACAAATACAAGTTAAGTGTCTATCCGAAACCCGTTTATCATTCATTTATGGCCATTAATGTCAGGATATAGGGTTAGCCGGTTAGAACGCGAAATCGCCTCAAACTAAAGGTAATTAAGCCAGGTCTTTAATGTTCCATGTACTGTATAGTGTTTTCTCTGATATAGCTTGTCATATATAGGATTCTGGCTTCACAGCTAGCGCACTTTTGACAGGTCAAGACGAGGATGCAAGATTATGTGCACCAGTTACTGGGTGATATGGAAGCTACCTCAAAGAGGATAATTTGGTGTCTACACCCTAGTTATACCTGGTGGACTAACCTGCTGTACTATAAGATAAGGAACCTCTTCAATGTATGTAGTTACTGTAGTTTGATTGGCTGCATATATATAAACTAATAAACCCCCCTTAATGTGTAGAGGATCGATTTGTGAGATTGAGATTATTGCAGAAATACAGTCCACTTATCATTATACAAATTGCTATCGAAGTATATAAATTAACGTAAATATAAATTCATATAAGTTAAATAAATATAAATCTCACAGGTCGGTTCCCACATGCACCAGGCACGGGCGATAGTGTACGTTTAATTGTTCTTTTAGTGTAAATAACGGAATAAAATGTAAGACATAGTCTGCAGATCTTTTTCCAGATGTCTTTTTTTTTCCTAAAGAAAACTAAGATATTGCGAATTTTGCTTAACAAGTACATTAATTATTAACTTTTTGTCGTTATTATTGTTATAATTAAAAGAATTACATCTTGTTTTTTCGCTTATGTACAAAACATAGTCTAATAACCACAGTTCGTTGCCCCTAAATCATCACAACATAACCAGTTTACTCATGTCATCGCCCCTAAATCAACAAAAACAACCAGTGTATTATTGTAAATAATTATATCTTATGATTTCTCAGCAATGGTAAGACATTTTTAAGACTCTAACCTTCGTAAGAAGGTATGATGTATACGAACTGAACGACCGCGCTTCACAACAAAAACATGGCCACATGAGTTGGATTATTCCGGTAATATTGAACTACTCTTCATTGTTATTAGTTTAACAATACTGTTAGGGAATGTCATAAGAGTTAGGGAATGTCATAAGAGTAGTCACAGGGCAACCAAAGATACCCAGCTTCTGGGTACGGGATCTTTGCCCGAAACGCTATGCGTGCTAGTGGCTTTACAATAATAATAATAATTTATTTAGGAAAAATATATACATAGATGCAGAGTTACAGTACAAACATTCTGTTTGATTTATAGATAGAGGTAGTACATACAATACCTAAAGCCACTAGTACGCATAGCGTTTCGGGCAAGATTGTAAAATCATCATTATTCCTATTTTCTCTCTTAACCCCCAGTGTACCATCTCGTATATTAATAAATAAATAACCAGGTTTTTTATGCGGCTGTGCTGAAAGCCTGACGTAAAATAAATCATTGTGTCGGAGAACAGGAAGCTACAAATTAGGCTTATATTGAGGTTCCCCCCTCCCCCCCTTTCCCCCCAATTACAGGTCTGTCTAATTACCACAAGCTACCACAAGCTACACAAGCTTCACAAGCTTCACAAAGCTTCCTGGCAATACGTTAGTAATGAATAAATATGATATGTTAGGCTGACCTAACCTAACCTAACCTAATCAAACCTAACCAAATCTAACCTAACCAAATCTAACCTAACTTAACTTAACCAAACCAAACCTAACCTAACCTAACCGATGCTTGGATCGTCGACTTGATTTGGTGTATATTTTAATCATATTGCATACTCTATGATAGCCCAAATTATCATAATTTTCAGGACAGAAAAGTGTATGAAGCATTCTTTCATGCTACATATTATCCATTTAGCTAGGAGTATAATTAGCAAATGATTCACAAAAATATTAATTACACAATTTGATAATTGTCCCAGACAGACGTAAAGATCATTGCATCTTCGTTTTCTGATGTGTTGTTTTGTCATCCAAAAATTGTACATTATTACCTAAAATTCCAATTTAGAATATATATTAAGTATTACTTAGTTTACTTTCATCTAGAGTATGCACCTCCTCTCTTGGATTGCCTACCCTCCATCCTTCACCAAACATTAAATATCTTTGCTTATACTAAGTATTTAAAGAGCAATCAATACCTGCTTGATGGGGTTCTGGGAGTTTTTTTACTCAGCAAGACTGGCAGTAGGCCAGGCTTGACTTGTGAGAGTTGGGTCCACCAGGCTGTTGCTTGGAGTGGCCTGCAGGCGCACATACCCACCACAGCCCGGTTGGTCCGGCACTCCTTTGAGAAAACTATCTAGTTTTCTCTTGAAGAAGTCCACGGTTGTTCCGGCAATATTTCTTATGCTCGCTAGGAGTATGTTGAAAACCGCAGACCTCTGATGTTTATTCAGTACTCTCTGATTGTGTCTATGGCACCCCTGCTCTTCACTGGTTATATTCTTCATTTTCTTCCATATTGTTCACTTCAGTATGTTGTTATTTTACTGTTTATTTATTGGGACCTGGGCCTCCAGTATTTTCCATGTGTATATTATTTGTTATCTCTCTTGTCTCCTTTCTAGTGAGTACATTTGGAGAGCTTTGAGGCGATCCCAATAATTTAGGTGCTTTATCGAGTCTATGCATGCTGTATATGTTCTCTGTATTCCCTCTATTTCAGCAATCTTCACCTGCTCTGAAGGGGAAAGTGAGTACTGAGCAGTACTCAAGACGGGACAACACAAGTGACTTGAAGAGTACAACCATTGTGATGGGATCCCTGGATTTGAAAGTTCTCGTAATCCATCCTCTCATTTTTCTGGCTGCCACAATATTTGCTTGGTTATGCTCCCTAAACTTTAGTTCGTCAGACATTATTATTCCCAAGTCCTTTACATGTTACTTTCCTACTATGGACAAATTTGATTGTGTCTTGTACCCTGTATTATGTTTAAGGTTCTCATTTTTACCATATCTGAGTACCTGGAATTTGTCGCTGTTAAACATCATGTTATTTTCTGCTGCCCAGTCGTAAACTTTATTAATACTGTATCTACTTGTAGTTTTTCAATATCTTCAGCAGAGGTAATTTTTAAGCTGATTTTTGTGTTATCTGCCAAGGATGATCCAACGCTGTGCCTTGTATATGAGTCTATATCTGATATGAGAATAAGGGAAAGCAATGGTGCAAGGACTGTATCTTGAGGTACAGAGCTTTTAACTGTTCTTGGACTCGATTTTATATGGTTGACTGTTACTCTTTGTGTTCTGTTTGACAGAAAACTGAGTATCCAGCGTCCTATTTTATCAGTTATTCCCATTGACCTCATTTTGTGTGCTATCACTCCATGGTCAAATTTGTCGAATGCGTTTGTGAAATCCGTGTACTGTATACCACATCTGCATTCCCTTTTTCTTCTAATGCCTCAGTGATTTTGTCGTAATGGTCAAGTAGCTGTGAGAGGCATGATCTTCCCGCTGTAAATCCATGTTCGCCTGGATTGTAGAGATCATTTGTTTCCATGAAAGTAGTGACCTGACTCCTGATCAATATCTCAAATACTTTTATTATGTGGGACGTTAGTGCAACTGGTCTATAATACTTTGCCAGTGCTTTGCTCCCTCTCTTGTGTAGAGAGGCTATGTCTGCTGCTTTAAGCGCATCTGGTATTTCCCCCGTGTCCAATCTCTTCCTACTCACTATACTGAGTGCCTGTGCTAATGTCACTTTGCATTTCTTTATAAATATTAAATTCCATGAGTCTGGACCCGGGGCTGAGTGCATGGGCATATTGTAAAATTCTCTTTCAAAATGTTCCATGCTTGTGTTGATATTGGTTATATTTACAGGGGTTTGGATATCACGCATAAAGAAGTTGTCCGGATTTTTTACTTTCATGCTGTGTATCTGAGTGCTAAACATATCCTCATACAGCTTTTTTAGGATTTCACTAATTGTAAAATTAGTGTTATGACAAATTAGAAATTTGTCATCCTCAATGTATGAACCTTCACTAATACAAATAGGTCCAATATTGGCATTGATATTTTCTTATGATTTAGCATAAATGAAGAAATATTTTGGGTTTTCCTTTATTTCTTGAATTGCTTTTCTGGGGGGAGCCCCGTCGGCTCCCCGGAGCTTTACCGGCTGATATGCTAATGTCAGACTTTGGCATCAGTCATGTGTATGGAGTTCTAGGGCCTACCAGGGACCACGAGCCAGAACCTGGCCCCCTCAGAGAGGCAAGGGAAGCAATGGCCTATAGAAACCCCCCGTGTGGTTGGAAGCATTCTATGTCTGCCATCGACCGGGTCAAGCATCCAGAAAGGTAAGCATTCCAAAACAAACCCCTATTCTGGTGAGAATTGCTACCTAAGCCGAACTAGTGAATAGAACTCTTCAACAGAAAACAAGGAAACTAGTATGACGTCATACGTCACCGCGCCGTTGTCTGCGCAGCTCCCCCCTCCCCGGGAGGGGGAAGGGGGAGCCCCAGACCTCCCACGCCGGCTATCCACCCATCAGTTCTTCGGCTGATGCTATAGGCAATGGTTATGTGCTCCGGCTCCAGTGGTTGTTTCAGCACTGTACCTAGAGTGTGGTGTCTGTTTTCTAGGTGGTGCGTGAGCCGGGAGTGATTCTTCAGTACTCGGGCTGCATGCGCCTAGGGTTCCCTTCCCTAGGTGCCCTGTAAGTACTGCCCTTGGGGCTTGGGGCCACCTTCCACAAGTTCCTTGGGTCCTGCCCCTGCTTGGCCGTTTACTGCTTGGTTTTCGGCCGCTCTTTGTGTGCTCGGGTGTTCTGTCTCCCTTGTTCGCCTTAGAGTAAGGGGCAGTGTTTGCACTGGTGGGGCGCGGGGTACTGTGCAGCTTGTCTTTACCAATCATAGCGGCCGGCTCTGTTCCGCTTGGGTACGCTGTCCTCTTGCGGGGTTTTCTTTTTCTTTTGTTTATATACCTGGTGGGGGGGGGGGTCTGCCTTCGTTCTTGCCCCTTGTGTCCCTTGTGTTCTGAGTATTTCTGGTGGTACCCCCTGCTAGGTCCCCGTGAGTGTACACGTCCCGGGGGTTCAGCTCTTAGAAAGTTGTTTGGTAGCTTGGGTGCCGGTTAGCAGTACCCTGCCTGGGATTACCTGAGCGCGAGTCCTCTTAAAGTAAACGCTCGGGACCCTGGGAAACCCCTGGGGGCGCGCGGGTCCGATGGATGTGACCCCAGAGCCCCCCCCTTGCTTCCAGCGAGTTTGAGGGTTGCTCTCACCTTTTGTCTCTGGGTGACTCTCTGTTTTGCCTCCGTCTGCTGCCTGTGGGGGTCGGTGACACCTTCGACCCGGTGTCCTGCGAGTTTGGTTGCTCGTTGTGGCTCGGTTACCCAGTTGTGCTAACAAAGCGGGTGCGGGCAGCAGGGGCGTTGCACTTGAGCCTTGGTGGTGGCAACGTTCTCGTGGTTTCCTCCCCGGGAGCCCCGGGGCTGCCCCGTTGTAGTTCGTTTTGGGACTTGGGGGTGTTGGTTGCTTCGGTTCCATCCACGCCCCCTTGTCTTTCCCCTGGTTCACCCTTCTTGCCTGCATCCGGTTCCTTACCGTCTGTAGGTTCAGGGCGGGGTGTTTGGTGGTGTTGAGACTCGGGCAGTCTCGGGGAATTCCCCTTCCGGGGTGGTGACAGGGGCATTTGGGCCTGTTCCTCCAGCCGTGTTGTATGAGTCTGCCAGTGGGCTCCCTTCCTTAGTGTTTTCACGGCTGCCCCGGTTTTCTGGTACGGCCGGGGCTTTGGGGGAACGGCTCGGCCCCGGGGCCTGTCGTGTAGGTTCCCGGGGCTGGGGAGGGGCTGACTTGGGGGGGGCCTTGGCCCCGTTAGACCCCGTGGGGGTTTTTATCCCCCTCTAGGCGGGGCTTGTGGTTACGCGGAGTGGGGTCTTTCCTCCCCACTCGCCGTACGTGCTGTTGGACGTCGGCCCCTCCCCGGGCTCGGTTCCTTGGCCTTTGAGTCGGTTGGTTCTGTCCTGGGGGTGGATGTTTCCTCCCCCGCTTTTTGGGACGGTGTTTTTGTCATGTTTCCCCGTTCGATGGGGTTCTGCGTGACTTCTGATCTCGGGTGCGCCTGCGCCTTGATGTGCCTTCGGGACTAGTGTTGGCTTCTGTGTTCTCGAGGGTACGGGAAGGTTTTTCGCTACTTCCCGCATTATTGGAACGTCTGTCGGCTCCTAGTACTTGTCGCCCTGTTGGGCTCCTTGTCGCCCTGTTGGGCTCCTTGTCGCCCTGTTGGGCTCCTTGTCGCCCTGTTGGGCTCCTTGTCGCCCTGTTGGGCTCCTTGTCGCCCTGTTGGGCTCCTTGTCGCCCTGTTGGGCTCCTTGTCGCCCTGTTGGGCTCCTTGTCGCCCTGTTGGGCTCCTTGTCGCCCTGTTGGGCTACTTGTCGCCCTGTTGGGCTACTTGTCGCCCTGTTGGGCTACTTGTCGCCCGGTTGGGCTACTTGTCGCCCGGTTGGGCTACTTGTCGCCCGGTTGGGCTACTTGTCGCCCGGTTGGGCTACTTGTCGCCCGGTTGGGCTACTTGTCGCCCGGTTGGGCTACTTGTCGCCCGGTTGGGCTACTTGTCGCCCGGTTGGGCTACTTGTCGCCCGGTTGGGTTCCTTTTTTTTTGGGGGGGGGGGCTCTTTGCTTCTTTGGCCGGTTTTATTGTTCCTGCTTCCTCTTTTGGCTCCTTTTCTCGTGCAATAGTCCTGGCTGGCGCCTTCCCGCAGGGAGGGTGTGCGGTTCGGCCAGCATACGCCGTGAAGTTTGTTTTGGTCTGGGCGGTGTTTCAGTGCTGGGGTTTTGCGCCCTTTTTGCTACAGTGCTTCGCCTCTCGTTCTTCTCCCTGGCTGCGGTATGTGCCCCTTCGCGCCGGGGGTGTCCTGGTTCCCAGTTGTGGGGAGGACACCGCGGTTTTCCCTGTGTCATGGGTGTGGACCGCCTCCTTCGCCTCTCCCTGTTCTCCTGCGGGTCCGGCAGGGTCCGGCTCTGGCGTCTTCACCTGGCGGTGCTCCCAAGTTCTTCTGGGCACGGTTGAGTCGTGTCAAGTTCGAGCCACCATTCGCCAGGTGAGTTTCTGCGGTCTGGCGTCTTTTGGCTGGGCGCTGGATGCGGCGGTGTTTATATACCTGTCTTTATTTAGGTATATTTTTGTACGACGAGACCGTTCGCACACCAGTGACTGTCCCTTTATCACCCCTTCCTGTCCCCCTCATGTGCATGTCCAACCCATGCTGGAGTCATTCAGGGGACCCTCCTTTTTTAATGTTGTGAGGTGTGGGGGTTGTAGGGTTGGTTCTGTACTCACCTGGTGAGGCTCCTGGCTGTGCTTGCAGGATTTGAGCTCTGGCTCTTGGGTCCCGCCTATCTGGTAGAACTTGCGGGATAGTACCAGTGGAGTGCAGTGGTGCTATTGGCACTTTTGGGGAACACTGTATTACCATCAGTGGTCTGTGCTTGTTACACGACCTACTTGCGAGCATAAGCCTTCTTGCTGGTTCGTCCGTGGACTTCCAGGTCGCACGGGCCTGTTTTCGTATGGCAGTTCCGGCCCGTCCTGGTTGTGGAGGTATGTGGGCCGGTGGACTGCTCCTAGCAGCTGCCTGGTGGGCCATCCTCTGGCCGGTCTGGCCTGACCTTGGGCCGGGCTTGAGGTGTAAAAGAGCTCCCAGTACCTCATCCAGCAGGTATCGAGCGGGATTTCTCCGCCGTCGGTCGCCTGGTGCAGGTTTCTGGGCCTGCAGGGTTTTGTCGTGTCTCCGTTGGCCCTGTCTGGGGTCTGCCTGCTCCGTTCTCTGCCTTTGCAGAGGGGAGTTGCTATTTACATGTTGCATGTTGCAGTGGTGCCTGTTGCTGCTGCTGCACGTGTGCATTGGTACCGTGTTTCACGGTGGCGTGTCCTTGTTCCTGTGTCCGGTTGTGGAGTGGCACTTTGCTGCCGTTTTGTGCCTGAGGATTGCGTGGGGTTTTTGTCCCTGCCTGATTGTCCACCCCTGGTTGTTCTCCTTTTTTTTTTTTGTGCTTCAGCTCTTTCTTCCTGCCTCCTCTGCAGCAGGGATGTTCTGCGTGTGTTCTTAGGCGTTGGTCAGCCTGTGTCCTGTGATGTGCTTCTTTGTCTCGGTCTGTTGCAGTTGTTCGTGCCCCTTGGTTCGGGTCCTGTTCTGACGGCGACCCTTCCGCCTTCTTTGGTTTTCCTAGCTTGCCCTGCCGGTTGTTGTTTTTTTTTTTTGGGGGGGGGGGGTTCTTGCGATGTCTCGCATCGGACCCGTCGTTTCTGCACTCCTGGCGGGCTTGCATGCTTCGGGGAGTTTTTCTGTTCGGCAGACGTTCCATCTCCTTGTGCCGCCTGGGTTTCGGTGGTCGCGCCCGAGATCTTCTCGCGGCTCCGCCTTTTTCCTGGGCTCGGGAGGGCCTTGTCGGGGCTGCTTATGTTCTACCTCGTGGTCTTGCCTCCGGTTGGTGGTCGGGTGGCTTCGTGGTAGGTGTCCCACCTGCATGCTTCTCTTGGCGGCAGTATGGGGTATTTTGGCGGTCCTTCCTTTTCCTGTCCCTTCTTAGGTGGTTCCTCTTGTTAGCTTGGTTTACTCTCGGCTTGGTTTTCTAGTGGGGGGTTGGGGGCCGTCGTCTTGCCAACTGCTGTCGCCTCTTTTCGTGTGGCGCAGGCGGAGCCGCTTCAGCTTGCTTTCGGTCTTGGTGTTGCTTCTGCACCGTTAGTCAGCTGTCTTGTGCGTCATTTCACCTCCGGCCTGTTCGTGCGCCGCTTGCACCATCCTGGTCTCTGGTCAGCGTGCTCTGTCTTCTCCTCGGTTGGTAGTGCCCCTTCGGTTCCGGTGTGTTTTTTCGTCGGCTCTTTCCTTTGGGCCTTTGCCTCTGGGGGTCGGTTCGCCGAGTTTTCTTGCTCCTTCGGTTTTAGTGTTTTGGTTGTTTGATGGCAGCAGTCTCCATCTTTTCTGGCGCGGGGTGGGGCTGCTGCATTCTGGAGGGGTCCAGGGTTTCTTGGTGCTTCGTTGGTCGGGCCAGGGGTGTGTCGTTTTTGTGTTCAGTGGCGGCCCTCCGCTGTTGTTTGCGTGCCACGGCGTTTGGGTCCGGAGCACGTTTTGCGTTGATCCGGTTCTGTTCTTCCCGGTTCGCGGGTGATGGTGTCCTGGGTGGTCAGCCGTGTTCTTGCGGCTAAGCTGCCTGTGTTCTTCCCTCATGCCTGTGGCGTTCGTGGCTTCGCTGCTCTCGCTGCCGTCTGGGCGACGTGGCCTTGCAGTCTTTCGGGCATGGATTTTTGGTGTTCGTGCAGGGGCCTTGCTGCTCGTGGTTCTCGTGTTGTTCCCGGGATTTTCGGGGCTGTGGCGCCTTGGGTTGGCGTTTGCTGCCGGTTGTCTCGCCTCCTTGGGGGGTGCGTGGTGTCCGCCTCCCGGTTTTGTCCCTTTGACCTTCCTCTGTGGGTAGTTAGCTCCGGGGAGCCGACGGGGCTCCCCCCAGAAAACCAGCGTTGAATGTAATGAAACGCCATTTTCTGGGTGAGACCCGGAGACTCCCCGGCAACCCTCCCTCCCTCCGGTCGGCGTTTTTTGCGTGTTTTGACATCCAGCCTCAGAACTGATGGGTGGATAGCCGGCGTGGGAGGTCTGGGGCTCCCCCTTCCCCCTCCCGGGGAAGGGGGAGCTGCGCAGACAGCGGCGCGGTGACGTATGACGTCATACTAATTTCCTTGTTTTCTGTTGAAGAGTTCTATTCACTAGTTCGGCTTAGGTAGCAATTCTCACCAGAATAGGGGTTTGTTTTGGAATGCTTACCTTTCTGGATGCTTGACCCGGTCGATGGCAGACATAGAATGCTTCCAACCACACGGGGGTTTCTATAGGCCATTGCTCCCCTTGCCTCTCTGAGGGGGCCAGGTTCTGGCTCGTGGTCCCCGGTAGGCCCTAGAACTCCATACACATGACTGATGCCAAAGTCTGACATTAGCATATCAGCCGGTAAAGCTCCGGGGAGCCTCCGGGTCTCACCCAGAAAATGGCGTTTCATTACATTCAACGCTGGTTTTTTGTCTAGTTGCCTCTCTTCAATCTGATATGAATGCTTCAGTCTCTGTTTTATTTCTACAATCTTCCCTGTTTAAATTATTCCTTCTTTGTATGAAAAGTTGTCTGCTTAATCATTTCCGTTGTTTTTTTGTCTTTTTTTGTAGTGTCGCCTGCGTTTTCTTTCTACGTTGGACCTCTTTCTGGCTTTCCTCAAAGGAACATGTTTCAGACACACTTCATAGGCTTCAGAAGTCTGTTTTTCTATTCTTTGTGTATGATGTTTATTACTTAGAACACATTCCCATTGAACGTTTGTAAGTTCCCCATTTATTTTTGCCCAGTCTATCCTTTTATTATTATTATTAAAATTGGATTTATTGAATAACCCTTCTCACTTGTTGTTTCTCTTAGGCCTACTACCATTATTAATGTTAGTTTTCACTTCAATGTTGTCCGAGTACGTAGTGTTTGAGACAGTAATGTCGCTGATTAGCTCATCATTGTTTGTAAATATCAGGTCCAGCGTGTTTTCGTTCCTAGTTGGTTCTGTAATCTGCTGACTGAGCGAGAATTTGTCACAGAATCTCAGTAGTTCTCTGACCTGTAGTTTGTTATTTCCAGGTTGATTTCCTGCTATAATGTTATTTTTACTATTCTCCATTTTAAAATGGGCAGATTGAAGTCTGCAAAGAAGATAATATCTGGTACTGGGTTTGTTAAGTTATCAAGGATATTCTCTATTTTGTGGATTTGCTCAGTTAATTTCTCAACTGTTGAATCTTGCAGTTTGTATATTAAAATAATAATTAGATTTATATTTTCAACCCTGATTCCAAGTACCTTTACCACCTCATTAGTTGAGTTCAGGAGCACTGTTCATGCCAGTTCCTCTTTAATATACAGACCTACTCTTCCACCTGACCTTATTACTCTGTCACATCTATATAAATTATAATTTTGGATCCAGATTTCACTATCCATGTGGTCTTTTGTGTTGAATGATTTGCTCATTCAAATCATTCATTCATGATTTGCTCATTTATTTGATCATTCAAATATGAATGATTTCCCATATTGTGTGTGACTTCTGGTGAGCTTAGGTAGTTCTACATTATAATGTAATTATACTGTACTGCACAGTTTATCATAACCCAAATTATCTTTATTTTTCAGTCCTGAGAAACGCTTTACAGCGATTATGTCCCTCATGTAATATTATCGTGAACATTAATCAACATGTCTGCAAGTGTGGCTATAGGCTTTTTGATGTCAAACGTAAAGCTCAGCCGGAAAGCCAGGCTCGGGCAAATATCAAGAGATCAGAAAAGAAAAAACATATACCTGTTGTACATGGTAAGCTCACTTATATTTTTATTCACAATGTTTAATATGGAAATAAATAACATATAATTGATTAATTTAATTTTATTTAAAGGAAATATTTTACTCCCTTTCATATTGTTGTAAAGATTACCAACATATATTGTCAAATGAGCAATTTATGTCATCTGCATTTAAAATACAGCTTTCACACACTTCACGTATTTGTGTTGGATAATATCATTTTCCAGCTTTACATAGAATACTTTGTGTTCTTTATCTATGTTCAGATGAGTTGCATAAAAGTGTGCAAGATTTACAACACCAAAAGAAATTGAAGGAGATTGAAGAGGAGATAACAAGGCTTCGAGCAATTTATGATTCCCAAAATAACAACCCAAAAAGGCAGACAATTATGTACACTGGCACTTCGTTTAGAAAAAGCAGAGATTTAGGTATTAGTATTATTGTCAACAGTTAAATATAATCACTAAATGCTCTTAAATGTAATTATAAATAACTTGTTATAGTAATATATTTTTTACTGTTTTTTTTCTATTACTAGGCACACCATCAAATCCTTTCCCTTGCAGTCATGAAGTAATGAAGCCTCCAGTTTCTGTTGTAGACGTTATACCCCAAAATATCAATGGTATGTTATCTAATTATTTTAGAGAGATACAAATATAAATGCATTGCCATAGTAACCAAGGACTAAGTTGCAAATACAGTGTGTGTGTGTGTGTTTGTGTATATATATATATATATATATATATATATATATATATATATATATATATATATATATATATATATATATATATATATATATATATTATAAATATGTATATATATATTATATATATGTCGTACCTAGCAGTCAGAACGCACTTCTTGGCCTAGTATGCAAGTACCGATTGGCCTAATAGGCCAAGTGACTTTTTATTTTCAATAAATTGTTTCCTTTTTTTTAAATATTATTATTATATTATATTAAGAACATAAATTATTGATTTAGTTATGTTAGTTTAGATTAGGTTAAGATAAGTTAGGTTAGGTTAGGTAGGCTTGGTTAGGTTCGATCATATATCTACATTAATTTTAACTCAAATTTAAAAAAATTTAGCTCATACATAATGAAATGAATAACTTTATCATTTCACAAGAACAACATTTGAAAAAATATTGAAATTCTGGAAAACTTGGCTTATTAGGCAAATCTGGCCTTGCATAGTAGGGCCAAGAACTCCATTCTGGCTAGCTATCTATATATATATATATATATATATATATATATATATATATATATATATATATATATATATATATATATATATATATATATATATATATATATATATATATATATATATATACTGTATATATATATATATGTTGTACCTAGTAGCCAGAACGTCGTACTCGGCCTACTATGCAAGTCCCGATTTGCCTAATAAGCCAAGTTTTCCTGAATTAATATATTCTCTAATTTTTTTCTTACGAAATGATAAAGCTACCCATTTCATTATGTATGAGGTCAATTTTTTTTATTGGAGTTAAAATTAACGTAGATATTTGAACGAACCTAACCAACCCTACCTAACCTAACCTATCTTTATAGGTTAGGTTAGGTAGCCGAAAAAGTTAGGTTAGGTAGTCGAAAAACAATTCATGAAAACTTTGCTGTTTAGGCAAATTGGGCCTTGCATAGTAGGCTGAGAAGTGTGTTCTGGCTACTAGGTACGACACACACACACACACACACACACATATATATATATATATATATATATATATATATATATATATATATATATACATATATATATGTATGTATATATATATATATATATATATATATATATATATATATATATATATATATATATATATATATATATATATATATATATATATATGTCGTACCTAGTAGCCAGAACTCTCTTCTCAGCCTACTATTCAAGGCCCGATTTGCCTAATAAGCCAAGTTTTCCTGAATTAATATATTTACTATAATTTTTTTCTTATGAAATGATAAAGCAACCCTTTTCTCTATGTATGAGGTCAATTTTTTTTTATTGGAGTTAAAATTAACGTAGATATATGACCGAACCTAACCAACCCTACCTAACCAAACCTAACCTATATTTATAGGTAAGGTTAGGTTAGGTAGCCAAAAAAAGCTAGGTTAGGTTAGGTTAGGTAGGTCAGGTAGACGAAAAAATATTAATTCATGAAAACTTGGCTTATTAGGCAAATCGGGCCTTGAATAGTAGGCTGAGAAGTGCGTTCTGGCTATTAGGTACGACATATATATATATATATATATATATATATATATATATATATATATATATATATATATATATATATATATATATATATATATATATATACACACACACACACACCTTAATTTATTGCCTGGCAATTCTGTAATTGCAGAGTCTCCCGGTGCTGCTGCTGTTGAAGTGTTACCTGAAAACTTTGATGGTACAGTATGTCACATTTGTTATTATTTAAAAAAAAATTCCATATATATATATATGGCTATCCTCTCTGAAACTGCAGGGGAAAGGACTTGGGTCCTTGATGTATGTAGGGTGGATCATAGTAGGCTTAAGTTAAATGCCTTATAAAGACCCTTAGGCCATTTTCATAGTCATTCCTGATGCAAATGTCCTGTCAAGGGTGTATAGATAGATGAATAAATATGGTTGTAGATAAATGGATAAAGGGGTAATATTATAAACACATTTGTAAAAATATTATTATAAATTATAAATACTGTATATATATATATATATATAAAATTATTTAAATTTATATATAAAAATATTTTTTGGTCAAAGTATTGAATTATAGTTTGAGTGAAATTTAAAATAGCTAAAGAAGATAGTCTAAAAATCAGTGTAAGATTATAATTAAAGTATAATAATTTCAGCCGCTGCCGAACTTTCTGCAGAAATAAAAAAAATCCAAGAATCGCAAGTGAAGATTTCTCAATGGCAGCAAAGAAGAATGAAGGCTGAAATTTCTTGGGAAGAAAGTCGGTCAGTTCTATTTGAGTGGGAGGTGTGTAAGCACGCTGTTCCAGTTGAAGGTACATACACAATACTTACAAGCATATTGTCTATTTACATCAGCATATCAGTTTACCCAACTTATTATATTTGCATTTTTTTTAGTTATATTTTTTGAATAGAGAGTGGATAATTCGTTTTAAATATACCTGAAGCATTTTATCACTAATGAAAAATGTTTATGTATACTTATAGACCATATTTTTTTCCTAATTCTGCAACATCTGAAACTGTACAGAAGTCTTTTTTGACAAAGATGCGATATTTTTGAACATATGTTTTCAAATATTTTCATTTGACAGACACCAAATGCTTCAAATGTAGGATTGAAGCCAGCATCAAATGTGAAGATTGTCATCGCCTATTCTGCTACCACTGTGATATGAAAAAACATTTTTTAAACCCATTCCATGATAGGTTTTCCTGGGCCAGTGGATATTATGAAGCATTGCCACCAACTGTGACTGTTGACCTTAATGGGACATTTACTGACTGGCGTATGTAAACCAAAAAATTCTTTACATATGAAAACTTTTCTTTTTACCAAGCTATTACAATATAAGTACCAAAATATTGAAAGAAAAAAATAAATAAATTTTTTACTCAATAAGCAATTCAATTTTTATGGCATTTGACTTACTGAATATTATTTAAATATGCAATCTGCTAAGTTTATTATTATTTTCTTATTCAGAACCTGTTGTGCCAGTTCCTGTGCCAAAACTTTCCTGTAACTGTAAAGACTGTAACCTTAACATAAAGAGTTCTGACATCATGTGTACTTTCATAATGCTCTCAGGTATATTTGATTTAATATTAAGTTTGAACACATAAATCTATGAGTATTTGCATCACTGAATATAGTAGCATCACTGAAGTTCTAGTGACAATACCCATACCCAAGCATGTGGACTTCAATCTTTGAGACACAAACATATCCATTCAGTGATGGAGATGAGTTTTACAAAAGATTCAAAATAAGCTGCTTTAATTTAGGAATAAATACTAAAACTAAGCTTTCTAGGCAGGTATGATCTTTATCTGCCCATATTTGAGTGTCAAGAGTGTGGATACAGCCTTCCTGCAGATGCTAAGATGTTGTATGATGGTGGATACTTCTGCTCATCAGCCAGGAAAAGTAACACATTTTTCAGCACCAAACTCCTGAACAACTGGCATTTCCTTAAAAGGAACAGTCCAGGTTTATCAATGAAATCCTTGTTAATAGCGCTCCAAGCGCTTGGCTCTCATAATGGAAGAGTAAGTATTTATTAATTTTATATATGTAATGTAAGTACCTGTATACATTAAACTGTATATATAATAATACATAAAAATATGAACCCACTCCACACATTCTCTTGTGCCACTTACATGTACAAAACCTTGTTCCTAAATGCACATCCTGATCTGAAACTCTTCCTTGATAGATGTAAAGGATCCCATAATCACCACACCAGAAATCAATATCTCTCTGATATCCCCCGAGTCAACCTAAATCTGTGCAAACTCTCTATGCAAATAAAGTAATTGGTTATTGCTCCTAATTGGTAAACTCTTTATTGAATTAAAAGCTGTCCAGCTGTTCAAAACATTATTCAAAAGTAAAACTAAAAAGCATTAATTTCATCCTTATAGTTTCCTACGTAGTTCTTCAAACTTGCACTGTTACTTGTGCTGCCCACTCCCCCAATATATATGGCTAACTCATGCAACTTGCATGGCTTAGCCACATCTGGGCCTAGTGCTGGGAACTAGGTTCCCAGCACTACGCTGGGAACAAGGTTCCCAGTATTAGGCTGGGAACCAGGTTCCCAGTACTAGGCTGGGAACGTAGTTGTTCAATCTTGCACTATAACTTGTGCTACCCACTCCCCCAATATATGGTGCTAATCCATGCAAATTCTATATTCAGTATATATTTCAGGATGGTTGCATCAACTTTGAAGCTGTTAAAAGAACATTCCAGGAGTGGAGATTTATGCAGTATGAACTTGCAAATGTCCAAAGCTACAATAAGAACGTGTGCCCTGCTTGTCATACTAACCCATTTGCCATACATATTGATGGCAACAAAAAGTTATTCCGATATGAAAAAGTTGGAAGGTACAGTTCTTAAATAATTTTCCTTTTGTAAGATAAATTTTTATTTTTCAACAATTGATACATTTCTATTAGGGCAACTTATATATCACAATACATTATTCGTTATGTAAATATATCAATATCTGAAAAATTCTTACATGCAATACATAATAGCATTATTCATGTATTACAACATTAAGTAATATATATTTACACAATCATCAAAATTGAAAACAAATCAATGTAAATTATGTAAATAGTGTCATTTTGTTTCTTTCAGAGGATTGAGGGAATCATATTATTCAGAGAGTGTCTTTGCTGCTGACAATGATGTGACTAATCACCTTAACCATATAGAGAGCTTAAAAACAAAGATAAATATTATGTGTACAGACTTTGTAAACTGTATATAGATTTTATATTTTTATTTATATATACAAGACTTTTTACATTCTTGTACAGCCACTAGCACGCATAGTGTTTCAAGCAAGTCGTTAATCCTATGTTCCCCAGCATATGACCCCACCAAATCCATTAACAACCAGGTACCCATTTTACTGTTGGGTAAACAGGGGGGGGGGCCATAGTTAAGGGTTGATGCCCAGTAAATCTTCCAAGGCCAGGATACAAACCCAGGACAAAGCGCTCGCGAAACGCCAGGCGAGTGTCTTAACCCACTACACCATTGGGAAAAGACAGTCATGATGTCTTACAGTTTACAGAGTTAATATATATATTATAACAAGTAGTTAGGTTTTTTTTTAACCCACAGGCAAGTCAACAAGTAAAACATAGAGTACTCAATGTTTGTCAAGAGCTACATGCACCATATAAATGGTGATTTTTGGGGTCTGAAGCCATATTGATTATGATGCTATATTTCTGTTGGTCTATATCACTTTTATATAACCCATCAGGTTAGGTTCTTTTCATTATTTATTATATATTTTATATATACTGTATTTATATAATACATATATATATATATATATATATATATATATATATATATATATATATATATATATATATATATATATATATATATATATATATATATATATATATATATATATATATATATATATATATATATATATATATATATATATATGTCGTACCTAGTAGCCAGAACGCACTTCTCAGCCTACTATGCAAGGCCCGTTTTGCCTAATAAGCCAAGTTTTCATGAATTAATGTTTTTTCGACTACCTAACCTACCTAACCTAACCTAACCTAACTTTTTCAGCTACCTAACCTAACCTAACCTATAAAGATAGGTTAGGTTAGGTTAGGTAGGGTTGGTTAGGTTCGGTCATATATCTACGTTAATTTTAACTCCAATAAAAAAAAATTGACCTCATACATAATGAAATGGGTAGCTTTATCATTTCATTAGAAAAAAATAGAGAAAATATGTTAATTCAGGAAAACTTGGCTTATTAGGCAAATCGGGCCTTGCATAGTAGGCCGAGAAGTGCATTCTGGCTACTAGGTACGACATATATATATACATATATATATATATATATATATATATATATATATATATATATATATATATATATATATATATATATATATGTATATATATATATATATATATATATATATATATGAATGATATAAATATATAATATATATGATATATATATATATATTATATATCATTTATATTTGATTTGCAGAACAGCCAAAATTGTGGTGTCTCGTTGTGGAAAGCAGCGCGAAACGAACCGTATACACACAAATCCCTGGACCAGACTGGCATAAGCCTTGCATCATGCCGGCATGGTGTAATTCTCAAAATGTGCAATATGACTCGTGGTGAGGTTTTTGGCTATGCACACTATTTCCATATAAATTACTTCAAAAGTGCCAAGTACATCTGCCAGGACATCATATGCCAGTACAGTACTGGCCATGGGCCCTGAAAATTCAAGAAAAAAAATAAAAAATTCACCCTACTGGAGACAAAGCCGTTCCTAGGTGTTTTGCATGCAAAAGCACATGCATGGTATTGCCAGGTAAATAATTATCATTTGTCAAAATAACGGATATAAATGTAACGTTATTTTAGTGTTAAAAAGCTATTAATCAGAATAAAGTATTTAGTCATAATTAAATTTTTGAGCAATCGACTAATATTCTTTCCTTCTAATTATTTTACAGTGTGTTACATCTTAATTATAGGTCTTGTATGGAGGACGCTGGCAGCATGGAAGTGGTTTGACCACAGGTGAAGAAACCGAGCAAATTTTCAGCTATATGTCACGGTACAACAGTACCACCAAAAACATGTTGAAAGCCGGTTAGTTTATAGTGCATTGTTACTATGAGGAAGGTATAATCTATTAAAACTTGTTAGTGATATTTCTTATGTGTAATGAAGATGACTTCAGTAACTAGCAACACCTGGTGTCACCCTACAACTTTGTGTATATGAATTGGATTTGATTAATATAGCAAGTAAATTATAGATAGTATAAAAGTGAATGTTGACCAGACCACACACTAGAAGGTGAAGGGATGACGACGTTTCAGTCCGTCCTGGACCATTCTCAAGTCAATTGTGATGAGGAAGTAGAGACAGGCAATAAATAGGCTAGAGAGAGCTGAGGAGCAAAGTAAGGTGTATTTTAGGGGATAGTAATAATAATAAGAGCTGCAGATGGCCTATTGGCCCATACGAGGCAGCTGCTATTATAACCACTGAATGAGAAGGAGATAGGAATAAGAACTAACACACCAACAAACTAACACACTTCGTAGCAATCTAGTTCACAGTGCTCATCAAAAAAAAAAAAATGCTCCTCCTGCTGCTGGTGTCTACTCTATTTCCTGTTCATCTTGTACAATACTTTGGCGAAACTGGCTGTACACTGAATGACAGACTTAAAGAACACAAGAGAAGTGTCAAGTCTGCAGACACTAACAATGCTCCCTTCTGCCATGTGAGGGATTCTAATCATCCCTTAGATTGGTCTTCCTCCAAAATAATCTTTCCTGCCTCTACTCTCCACAGACGCCGTCTTGTTGAATCGGCTCTAATACACAATGTACCTAACATGAACTTGAGTCCTGACTTTGTTGCTGTGGACTCTTCCCTTTCACAGTATATACTCAAATGCTGTAATCTTTCTAACAAACGTGACCTAACATAAGCCTACCCCTTCCATTTATCTATCTTTTTTTTCTCTTTCCTTTTCTTTCTCTCTTCTCCCTTTTTTCTGTTCATTGTCTTCTCCTACGCGCCCTTGCTATCGTCTTCTTATTCCTATCTCCTTCTCATTTGGTGGTTATAATAGGAGCTGCCTCGTATGGGCCAATAGGCCCTCTGCAGCTCTTATTATTATTACTATCCCCTAAAATACACCTTACTTTGCTCCTCATCTCTCTCTAGCCTATTTATTGCCTGTCTCTACTTCCTCATCACAATTGACTTGAGAATGGTCCAGGATGGACCGAAACGTCGTCGTCCCTTCACCTTCTAGTGAGTGGTCTGGTCTACATACTTTAGCAACGTTATTGTGACTCATCGCCTGCATAAAAGTGAATTATTTTCATTTTACATATTCATTGAAGGGAGTTATTTTTTGTCCCTTTTTTCAGAGCGTGAAGAAGAACTTAGTGAATCTTCATTTTTTTGGAACCAACGTAAACATGACTCTGTAGAGGTGACCCACGTGTTACAACAATAGTACAGTAATATTTCACCTGGAACTGTCGTTGTAGGGAGAGGAAAGGCTGGTAGGGTAGGTGGAGCAAGTCTAGGCTCCTCAGGAAGGGTAGGACAGAGGGAATCAATGCCTCTTAGGGGTCCTATGGGCACATATCCTAAGTGCCAGTGGTGCCGGGCAGGCGTCGTCCGCGTTGGGTCACATGCAGTTCAAATCTGCCCCACTCAGCCTGCGCCGGGCTGCTGCGCGGGTAGGCTGTGCGCCGTCGCCGTCCACCAATCAGGGCACTGCCCTGCCTATTCTGTAAAATGTCTCCTTTGGCGGGCACTTTGAATGTGGTTCCCTCTACACTTCTCCCGTCCCCATAGAACAATGGGTATATTGGAGGGAAAATGTTTCGCTATATATAACATGTCTTTTTGTAAAAAGTCTGGTTTCATGAATGGGTCCTATTACAATTATTACCCGTATTGTCTTTGCACTGTACACGAACATTACAATTAATACCCGTATTATCTTTGCACTATACACGAACTGTTTCAACATTGCATACACTACACTATTCTCTTTCCTTTATTCTTTTTTTTTCTTTTCAGCTTCACTCTTTGGAATTTACTCTGTCCTAACAATATTCCTCTCACCGAAGCGCTGCTCCTTGAATGTGAGTCCTTTGACAGAGCAACCCTCTTCCCACATCTCACCCCCAGGATCCCAAGGGAAAGCAATTGGATCTATGCCTTCCAAGGACTGACCAAATGCTAGTTCATTCTTTATTTTCTTCTGAGCCCTCCTTTCCACATTGTGTCTTAACGGGCCCCACTTCCTGTGAGAAATTTGCTTCGCTTCCTGATCCAGACCTGTCTGTTCAGTAGTGGCATGGTCCCGAATTGCCACTTTTGTCCTGCATTGGATTCCTGAAGGGGCCTCACTTGACGAGTTCTCACTTAGCATAACCAAACTCTGCTGGTTGTACGTGTCTGATGTGCTAGTGTCCATGTCCCCCCTGTCAGTGTGAGCCGAGATGTCTTCCACACCTCTAGACAATATCTGGTCAGCATCTTGCTCCGATGCCCCTCCTTGGCCTGTTATGCACTGGGTCGGATTTAGGCCGAATGAGCCGACCCGGCAGCGTTTAAAGACGAATTCTGGTCCTTAAATGAAACACGTTGCCTGTTGCCCGAGGTGTCTCCGTGCTGGCGGACTGCTTCCTCATCCCTTTCGGATTCCTCACAGTCCCGAGCAAAATGACCCTCTTTCCCACACCTGTAGCACTGAACAGGTCGCCTAGGGGATGGGCTACGGCGATGCTGTGGTGACATAAGAGCAACTGTAAGGTGCCTCAAACTCTCACACACCTGGTCCAATCTCCCGTTGGTCTCTGAGATACCTGCTACCAAGGTGTCCAACTTCGCCTCCACGCCCATGGAAGATAAAGGATGCGAGCCCGCACTCGATGGTCGGCAAGTGTTGATTCCAAAACCTGAAGAGCTGGAAGCCGGTGACGTGCCTGGGGAGCTGGGAAGGGCGAGTGTCAAGCGCCGAGAAGCGTCATTACTCCTGGGTGGCCGCTCATACTGGGAGTACCTTCCCACTGCATTCACTCGCACTGCTGGACCTTGGGGCACTCGGTGATGGGAGTCGTATCCTTTGGAACCTGAGGAACCGTGGATCGCTATGGCATTGTGCTGGAAGGTTTGGGCCCGATCAATAGCCTCCTCCATGGAGGAGTTCCTCGCATTGGAAATGTATCCTGCCAGACTCTTATCCTGTAATCCCTGGCCAAATCTCATTACTGCGATTTGTTCCACTTCCCATCGTGGCACATGTTTGTAGGCCCGATGAGCCAAGTGATGGGCCCTATCTGCCCAATCAGCGATATCCTCTTCTGGTTCCTGCTGAGCCTGGTTAAACTTCATCATGGCTACATCCAGAACTTCCCTATCGCCAAATCGCTTGATCATCTTATGCATCATGCGATTATAATCGATCGACGGTTCTCTGTCCAGTAAGTGATTGTAAAAATCACTCGCCTTACCCTTGAGGCACCACCCTAACTGAGTCAATAACGTAGGTCCGCTCCAGTCCTTTTCCGAGGCATAAGACGTGAAACGGCGGTAGAAGGTGGCCCAATCTAACTTCCCGTCATAGTCCAACGTCCGAGGTGGTGTGCGGAAGGTCTCTTTCTGTTGGCGATAACCTGTCTGCCTGCTGCGGGATAGAGAGGCATCCGAATCGGAAGTCCGAGAGCTGTGTGACGAGTGTCGAACTGTCCGTCTCCTTGATCGAGCCGATCGATGGTGGGAGGGGCTCCTCTGCCGAGAACCTCGCAGGCCACTAGCCCTGGAGGAAGCTGGTGACTGAGGTCGGCGTCCACGTTGTCTGCCGCTGGCGGCACCCCTAGAGGGACGGCGGGTACCCGTTTCGCTGGACGAGGACGATGAACGACTTCCTGCCTCCTCACCTGAGGGCCCGGGGCCCTGTTGGGATGGGTCCACCTCAAACGATATAGCAGCCATCAACTCGGGTGTGGCCCGAAGCCGGTTGATATCATAAATGTTGTCCTCCGTGATCACGTGGCGATGCCGAAACTTGATAATGCGAGCGGCCAATGTATCTCCTACACCCGGTAGCAGCTGCAGCTCAGCAGCCGAAGCAGAGTTTATCTTGATTAGAGCCATTGTGCTGGTGTCGAAAACTAAAGCTCAAATATATCGTGCAATGCCTGGTAATAAGCCTTAGATCTGGGGCCAGGCACCTCACATGTATACAACAAAAAAAAACACAGACACCAATGGCCACACTTAAGGTTCCAATGTTCAGAGATAGGGATAAATGTTCCACCAGGAAAAATAAGCACTGCACAGTCAATAATGTAAATGATGGGGCCAGGTGGGTTTCAAGCAACATAAAACACTGCACACTTAATTGGTACCTAAATCACTTGAGGCTTAGACAAAAACTGGGCACTTACTGCACTTTCAAAACTGGAAAATCTGATATGGCAGGCACTTTGAGGAACTTTAACAAGCAATGTGCCTGATTTTCATAAGCACTGGGCTGAGGGTTCTCAAAAACACTTTTTTCAGGTGAACGTGTGGAACTGTGTGCAGGGCGGATCACCATCCACCTTAAATCTGGTATGAACACAAACTCACTAGCTCACTTAATGTATCTCTTCCCCTTGAGCCGTTACTTCTGTAGAAAGCCTAGAACAGGTTACGTCTAGCTAACAGTAGAAATGAGAAAGTAACAGACATGTAGCAAGCACCCTGCAGAGCTGGGACCAGCGTCGCTGTAGTAAACACACTGGAGACGGATGCGCTCGGGAACGACAGCCTGAAATCCTCCGCGAGTGGATTCGTAAACAATACAGGTCGGGTATGCTCATGAACGGAGGCCCGTATGCCGTGTGAATGGTGGTACTCGTCTCCCCTTCTTCAAAGAACTTGGGGACCGCGGGAATCGGTGCTTGGGGGACAAGACAATAAAATGCAACAAATCCGGAGGAATAATCCGTATAAAACACTGATAACTGGAACTTATGGAGAATCTTGGGGGATTGCACGAGATGTGGAATAAAACATATGCACAAAAAAAACAGGAGTTGAAATATCTTGGGCACCGCTATTGAACAACAAACCGAAGAACATCTATGGTGCAACCAAAGCCAGTAATTCGAGACTGGAACCGTTGAACACTATCTAAGACGTCTTGACTGAAGTCGGCAGAACGATGATGCAGATATCTTGGCGAGGTCCTCTTGATCACCGCGTGGGAACGTTTACTCACTGCGCCAATGTGGAGGTGACCCACGTGTTACAACAATAGTACAGTAATATTTCACCTGGAACTGTCGTCGTAGGGAGAGGAAAGGCTGGTAGGGTAGGTGGAGCAAGTCTAGGCTCCTCAGGAAGGGTAGGACAGAGGGAATCAATGCCTCTTAGGGGTCCTATGGGCACATATCCTAAGTGCCAGTGGTGCCGGGCAGGCGTCGTCCGCGTTGGGTCACATGCAGTTCAAATCTGCCCCACTCAGCCTGCGCGGGTAGGCTGTGCGCCGTCGCCGTCCACCAATCAGGGCACAGCCCTGCCTATACTGTAAAATGTCTCCTTTGGCGGGCACTTTGAATGTGGTTCCCTCTACAACTCTTTAGCTCGTGTTCTAGCTTCAAGATTTTGTAAGGCAAGTAATTTGCTTTATTCATTGAATATATGCAACAATGATCATGAATCACTAATATAAGTGCACAGGAAAAAAAAACATTCAAAAATAAAAATAACATTTACTGCCATTAAACAGCCTTCATCAGCAGTTAGGCTCGTAAGGATTGTTTTTTTTGTAATATCAAATATTAAATAAAAATTGCAACATTTATTATACTAACAGGGCAGTTTTTCCTCTTGTTGATAGGCAAAAGAAGCTGCAGAGTTAATAAGATCGGAGTTAGCTGACTTATCTCTTGATGAAAAACAACTTCTCATCTGGATTGCAGAGTTAACCAACTTAGCCCCGAGTTTAAATAAAAGGTTTGCTTGTAAAATATATAGTAAGAAACCATGTTTTGAAATACTCTTGTCGGAAAATCCGACACCATATAATAATATCATACAGACAGATAAGAGCTGTGTTGTATAAACAAGTTACCCATAGAAAACGTAACTTGTAGTGGAATTCCCGTCTATAGAAAACGGGATATCATCACCACATACTATTATAATTCACCAGCTATTCTGCTGGGAATTGTTCTTAAATACATTAGTCTTTGGACTTTACCATCATAAAAACATCTTATATAAGTTAACTTAATTATCAATATTAAAGTAGAGTAAATGTGACCCTTCTATCACTTTCTGACATGTGGACAATGTAAGCCAGGCGTGAGAGTGAGGAAGGAGGGCAGCCATTGTTTATACGAGACCAGAGGCTCACACGGGAGCAAATTCGGCTCCTGTTAAATTTACTTGGACGTAGTGTTATGGAAACTAAAAGTGTACCATTATCAACACGCTGTCTACAAATTCAAGTTAAGTGTCTATCCGAAACCCATTATCTATCATTAGTGGCCATTAATGTCATTGGGTAGGGTTAGCCGGTTAGAACGCGAAATCGCCTCATACTAAAGGTAATTAAGCCAGGTCTTTATTGTTCCATGTACTGTATAGTGTTTTCTCTGATATAGCTTGTCATATATAGGATTCTGGCTTCACAGCTAGCGCACTTTTGACAGGTCAAGACGAGGAAGCAAGATTTGTGCACCAGTTACTGGGTGATATGGAAGCTACCTCAAAGAGGATAATTTGGTGTCTACACCCTAGTTATACCTGGTGGACTAACCTGCTGTACTATAAGATAAGGAACCACTTCAATGTATGTAGTTAATACTGTAGTTTGATTGGCTGCATATATATAAATATAACCCCCCTAATGTGTTGAGGATCGATTTGTGAGATTAAGAGATTATTGCAGAAATACAGTCCCCTTATCATTATACAAATTGCTATCGAAGTATATAAATTAACGTAAATATAAATTCATATAAATTAAATAAATATAAATCTCACAGGTCGGTTCCCACAACTCTTATATATTTTAACAAGGTTATTGTACTGTAAAATCAATGCAGTACCATAAATCATAAAATTGCCAAAACATTTCTGTATTATTTTAATTGTTTAGTTCTTGTACAGTAATTGTCAGCCATGATAAAATGCCATTGTGACCATTGCCTAAAAATTTAAGTTAATTTTTTTTTTAATTAATCAGGGTCTTTACATGTTTGAATTTAGTAAACATTATAGTAAACAGTATCCTCTATTCTCAACAGATCAGTTTCTCAAAATGATGTTCAAAAGGGGATAGAGTTAGTATGTGACTCAATTAGAACCAAGAAATCCCACATATCCAGTGTAGCAGGTATGTTAAAGCTTATGTATAAGTTAGGGACTGATAAAACAAACAGAAATCTTTTAGTGTTTGTAAAATACTTCAAGAAAACAATGACTTTTTTTTATCTAAACACATCTAATGTCATTTATTTCTCAGGTAGATTTGTATGGATGCCATCTCACTTAGGTGTTGTCCTATGTAATTATAGATAATTGTCAAAATTAAGTTGAGATATCAATATCTATGGCAGGTGCCTGCAGGTAATGAATCTGCCAATGGAAATCATTCCAGTTGTAAACTATGTGAACAAAAGCTAGGACATACTGTCTATCACTATATATGTGATTGCCCTGTTATCAATGACTTCAGAACAAATGGTATGATGTACTTTGAGTTTTGTTATTACTTCATACACAGGAATATTGGAAGATATTCTTGTGCTGTACCCCAATTTTGTTAGTGGAGGCTAATAGATCAGCCTTACATTTCATATTCTCTCCAGATTCTATGTATGACTGGCTGTCCTGTGAGGTTTTTGATCTATACTGTGTGGTCTTTCATACATAATAGGATAGCAGCACATTGCTGTGTATACCTAAGCTTGTTAAAAAAAAAGTGCTTGGCAAATATTTATGTAGTGTGTTCTGCTACTTTTGTGTAGGTATTCACTACTAAGTATATACAAAACAAATTTATCAACTATAATCTTATTTACTAGTAACAAAGTGTTTCTTTCAGTTTCAAGCAAAATGAGATCACGATACCGTGCAAAGATTGAAGCAGACAAGAAAAAGTTAACGGAACTGATAGCGGTCTACAATGAAGACAATACAGAAAAACTTAGTGTGGACACTGCTGAAGAGGGCAACTTTCCATGGTATAATGGCACTCCTCAACCAACTGATAATGGTAAGTATATTTGGTTATTTTTCTGTGCATATTGGCCTTGTCAATGAGGATAAATATTGTTAGCTACTAACATGTTAATTCAAACTTACTCATTATGGTAATGGAAGTCCATGCCTAATTTATATTTTTATTTATTTATTTATTTATTTATTTATGCATATACAAGAATGTACATAAGGAATGTGAGGATACAAATATGGTAATTACAGTCTTGTAAAGCCACTAGCACGCGCAGCGTTTCGGGCAGGTCCTTAATCTAAGAAAATTTTAAGGAGGTAAATACTTGCAAAATTTATAGACAAAAAAATGATAACAGATTACATGAAATGAAAAAAAAGAAGATGAGAGAAAATTGTAGGTACAGTATATTAAAGCACATAGGTAGCTAAGATTGATTGCAATGACAGCTTGAATGGTAGTTGACAAAAAAATTGGTAGGCACAATACAGCAGAAACAATATAAGATTGATTGCAATAACAGCTTGAATGGTAGTTGACAAAAATTGGTAGTCACAATACAGCATATGGCTAGCACATAAAAGAAGACAGCAATGAACACAATGATAAGGTTGTTTGATATTACATAAAAATTAGGAGATTGGGTAACACTAGGTACAGAGCAAATTTAAAGCTCAGTGTAGAAAACTAAGAAGATGAAGTTAGGTACTTTTTGGTTTTGCTTTTAAATAAGGCTTTAAGTCAGCTTATAGAGTGGGTGCCAAATCATCTGGTACAAACAACAGAAAGATAAGGGTGAAGTTAGATAGCTGCTCCCGCAAGTCAGACCTTATCACTACTGCAGTCGCTATGAAATCCAAGGTTTATGTGAACGAATGTCTTACCAGATTCAGACAAAATCTCTTATTTAAACTACGTGGAATTTGCAATAGATCCACTGCTATTAAACATTGTTTTGTGCGCGATGGTAAAATAATGGCTAGGAAGACTGACTCTGGAAAAACTTATGTCATAACCACTGAAGCACACCTCACTTCTTTCCTGGATGACTGTGGGATATCAGCTGAATAACCAGAACATAATTTGTAGTCTCACATACAACCAAAGTGTACTTAAGCTCTGCCTTTCCTTTCCAAAGGTGTTTATTTTTATTTTTATTTTTTTATTTTTTTTTGTTTGTCATCTTTGCCTGTTTTATACTCTTAATTATTTGTTCTTAGTTAATCCCCTTGTCACTAAACCTAGGGCTTTTTATTACCCTGTAAATTAACCATTACTAAGCTAATTATCTTCGAGATCATTTTTTTTTTTTTTTATGATTATCATTTTTCTTATTATTTTTTTTATTTTACATTTATATTGTCAGTCTCTACTGATTTTTTGTTTTTTTATTTTATGTAACTTCTGTGTCCTCCCTGGCTAACTATTGGATCTTTATTTTACTTCTAAATTGTTACTATTTTATTGTATTTGCTTTTATTCTTGTGTTTTGCTTTATCGTGTATCTTGTATCGTGATCCCTCTGCATCCTATGCACACTGATATTGATCCTGATCAAAATCTTCTGTCTCATATCTACACCAACCAGCACATTGATCATCATTATTGCAAGTATTTCACAGCACACCAGGCTAAACACAAACTTCAAAATAGCACCTGTCTATCAGTTTATAACCAAAATGTTAGATCACTTGGTAAACATTTTGACGATTTAAATGCATTACTCACAGCAATAGGTACTAACCTATCGTTCATTATTTTAACAGAAACTTGGCTAAATAAAGACTATACCCATCTCTACAACTTAGCTGGTTATAAAGGTTAGGTTATAAAGGCTGGTTATCAAACCTCAACCCACATACACTAAATAATGTTGTGAATAATGAATTAAAAAAAGTCCACTTATGGATGTCAACGAACAAACTAACATTAAACATCGAAAAGACTTACTACATCTTATTTGGAAACAAATCATCAAATGCAATTCAGCTACAGATAGACAACATTAACATCAGTAATAAAAATGATGGCAAGTTTCTTGGCCTATTCCTAGACAAGAGACTCAACTTCAGCACCCACATTCAACACATAACTAAGAAAGTCTCTAAGACAGTTGGTATACTCTCCAAAATCAGATATTATGTTCCTAACTCTGCTCTCCTCTCACTATATTATGCACTAATCTACCCCTATCTTAATTATGGTATCTGTGCATGGGGGTCTACCACTGCAAACCACCTTAAGCCCATCATCACACAGCAAAAATCTGCTATCAGAATAATAACTAACTCTGCTTTCAGACAACACTCAGCTCCCTTGTTTAAATCTCTAAACTTGCTAAATATTAACTCCCTCCACACATTCTCTTGTGTCAACTACATTTACAAAACCCTGTTCTTAAATGCAAACCATGCTCTGAAACTCTCCCTGGACAGATGTAATAGGACCCATTATCACCACACCAGAAATAAATATCTCTTTGATATCCCCAGGGTCAAACTTAATCTGTGTAAACACTCTATGCAAATTAAGGGACCTAGTCTATGGAACTCACTCCCTAGTGAATTGAAAAACTGTAAAACTTTTGCCTTATTTAAAAGCAAAACCAAAAAGTACCTAACTTCATCTATTTAGTTTCCTACACTAAGCTTTAATTTGCTCTGTACCTAGTGGTACCCAATCTCCTAATTTTTATGTAATATCAAACAACCTTATCATTGTGTTCATTGCTGTCTTCTTTTATGTGCTAGCCATATGCTGTATTGTGACTACCAATTTTTGTCAACTACCATTCAAGCTGTCATTGCAATCAATCTTATATTGTTTCTGCTGTATTGTGCCTACCAATTTGTTGTCAACTACCATTTTAAGCTGTCATTGCAATCAATCATAGCTACCTATGTGCTTTAATATACTGTACCTATAATTTTCTCTCATCTTTTTTTTTTTTTTTTTTTTTTTTCATTCCATGTAATCTGTTATCATTTTTTTGTCTATAAATTTTGCAAGTATTTACCTCCTTAAAATTTTCTTAGATTAAGGACCTGCCCGAAACGCTGCGCGTGCTAGTGGCTTTACAAGACTGTAATTACCATAATTGTATCCTCACATTCCTTATGTACATTCTTGTATATGCATAAATAAATAAATAAATAAATAAAGCCATTCATAACTGTAGGCCTAATAAAAAAGGTGGTGGCACAGCTATATATTACCGAGATACATTTATCTGCAACAGTGTTATTAGTGACAGAGATGACTACTGTGAATATACTTTTGCTCAGTTTTCAATTAAATCCCTTAAATCTTCTTTGACTATTGAAGCCATCTATAGATTTCCCAATACTAACATAGCTTCTTTCTCAGACAACCTAAGGAATCTTATTATAAACAACAATCTCAACAAAAACCACTTCATTCTGGGAGGAGATTTTAATATTGACCTGGGTCAACAAAATTGCTCTCAAGTTAACTATTTCCTTAACAGCATGAACTCCTGTATGCTAATCCCCACAATCACCAAACCTACCCGAGTCACCCAAACATCAGCCACTACCTTGGACCACATATGGACAAACATAACAGCTCCCCTTGTATCTGGTATAATCTACGACAGAACAACTGACCACTATCCTACCTTTCTCATAGCGAACATGGACATAACACCACCAAAAAGCAAGAAACTTTCATTTAGGCTACACAGTGAATCAGCTTTAGACAATCTTACAGAGGCACTTTACAATATTAACTGGGATTCTGAATTCAATAATACCCATGATATAAATTCATTAGCTAACCTCTTCATCTCCAAAACTCTAAGCCTCTACAACATTCATTGTCCCCTCCTTACCAAGCAAGTAACTGACAAAAGATTAAACAATCCATGGCTCACAAGTGGCATTCTCAACTCAATCAACAAGAAACATGAATATGAAAAGAAAGTTAGGATTGGCCTAGTTTCAAAGGAAGTAGCTAAAAGGTACTCATCAATGCTTACCAGTATCATAAGAAAGGCAAAACTTGCATATTATGTGAATAGATTCAATGAAGCAAAAGGCAACATGAAAAGCACTTGGAAAACTATCTCTAGTATCCTAGGAACTAAACAACACTCACATAACCAAATAAAACTCTACAAGGATGGGGGTATACCGTCAACTGACTTAGAAATGGCAAATGAATTTAACAGTTTCTTTTCATCGGTTGGTGCTAATCTTGCCAGTAAAATCCCACAGACTCAGACACATATTAACACATATCTCTCAGGCAGCTATCCAAACTCTCTTCTCCTTTCACCAATCAGCCCGGCAGATGTTGTGTCCATCATACATTCTCTAAAAACCAAGGCAGGGAACACCAGTGAAATTCCGTCCATTGTGTACAAGAGAGCCTCCCATGCCCTTGCCCCACGCATAGCACTACTGTTCAACAAATCTATAGAGTATCACACCTTCCCTGATATCCTCAAAAAAGCAAGAGTAACGCCAGTCCATAAAGGAGGCAATCCGGCGGACATAAACAATTATAGACCAATATCAAATCTACCCATTCTATCAAAAATATTTGAAAAAATTATTTACAAACAGCTCTATTCCTACCTCGTAAAATTCGACATACTCAGCCCCTGCCAGTTTGGCTTCCGGTCCCAAAAGAGTACCAATGATGCAATCATTAGTCTCCTTGACATTATCTACTCAGCCCTTGACAAAAATGAGTTTCCGATTGGACTCTTCATTGACCTAAGAAAAGCCTTTGATACTGTTAATCACAACTACCTCTTACTTAAACTCCAGCATTATGGAATCCGAGGCCTTGCCCTTGACTACATCCGATCCTATCTTAGTGACAGACACCAATATGTAACCATCAATGATACAACTTCTTCCACTCTACCAATTACCGTTGGAGTGCCACAGGGCAGCATCTTAGGACCTCTTCTATTTCTTATATATATAAACGATCTGCCTAATGTCTCTAATATTCTCAAACCTATATTGTTTGCTGACGATACTACCCTTATCTACTCAAACCTCAACCCACATACACTAAATAATGTTGTGAATAATGAATTAAAAAAAGTCCACTTATGGATGTCAACGAACAAACTAACATTAAACATCGAAAAGACTTACTACATCTTATTTGGAAGCAAATCATCAAATGCAATTCAGCTACAGATAGACAACATTAACATCAGTAATAAAAATGATGGCAAGTTTCTTGGCCTATTCCTAGACAAGAGACTCAACTTCAGCACCCACATTCAACACATAACTAAGAAAGTCTCTAAGACAGTTGGTATACTCTCCAAAATCAGATATTATGTTCCTAACTCTGCTCTCCTCTCACTATATTATGCACTAATCTACCCCTATCTTAATTATGGTATCTGTGCATGGGGGTCTACCACTGCAAACCACCTTAAGCCCATCATCACACAGCAAAAATCTGCTATCAGAATAATAACTAACTCTGCTTTCAGACAACACTCAGCTCCCTTGTTTAAATCCCTAAACTTGCTAAATATTAACTCCCTCCACACATTCTCTTGTGTCAACTACATTTACAAAACCCTGTTCTTAAATGCAAACCATGCTCTGAAACTCTCCCTGGACAGATGTAATAGGACCCATTATCACCACACCAGAAATAAATATCTCTTTGATATCCCCAGGGTCAAACTTAATCTGTGTAAACACTCTATGCAAATTAAGGGACCTAGTCTATGGAACTCACTCCCTAGTGAATTGAAAAACTGTAAAACTTTTGCCTTATTTAAAAGCAAAACCAAAAAGTACCTAACTTCATCTTCTTAGTTTCCTACACTGAGCTTTAAATTTGCTCTGTACCTAGTGTTACCCAATCTCCTAATTTTTATGTAATATCAAACAACCTTATCATTGTGTTCATTGCTGTCTTCTTTTATGTGCTAGCCATATGCTGTATTGTGAGTACCAATTTTTGTCAACTACCATTCAAGCTGTCATTGCAATCAATCATATATTGTTTCTGCTGTATTGTGCCTACCAATTTGTTGTCAACTACCATTCAAGCTGTCATTGCAATCAATCATAGCTACCTATGTGCTTTAATATACTGTACCTATAATTTTTCTCATCTTCTTTTTTTTTCATTCCATGTAATCTGTTTTCATTTTTTTGTCTATAAACTTTGCAAGTATTTACCTCCTTAAAATTTTCTTAGATTAAGGACCTGCCCGAAACGCTGCGCGTGCTAGTGGCTTTACAAGACTGTAATTACCATATTTGTATCCTCACATTCCTTATGTACATTCTTGTATATGCATAAATAAATAAAATAAATAAATAAATAAGGCAAAAGTTTTACAGTTTTTCAATTCACTAGGGAGTGAGTTCCATAGACTAGGTCCCTTAATTTGCATAGAGTGTTTACACAGATTAAGTTTGACCCTGGGGATATCAAAGAGATATTTATTTCTGGTGTGGTGATAATGGGTCCTATTACATCTGTCCAGGGGAGAGTTTCAGAGCATGGTTTGCATTTAAGAACAGGGTTTTGTAAATGTAGTTGACACAAGAGAATGTGTGGAGGGAGTTAATATTTAGCAAGTTTAGGGATTTAAACAAGGGAGCTGAGTGTTGTCTGAAAGCAGAGTTAGTTATTATTCTGATAGCAGATTTTTGCTGTGTGATGATGGGCTTAAGGTGGTTTGCAGTGGTAGACCCCCATGCACAGATACCATAATTAAGATAGGGGTAGATTAGTGCATAATATAGTGAGAGGAGAGCAGAGTATAAGATAATAATAAGAGTTTAAGATAATAATATTAACAAGATACCTTAAAAATGATTACATATGATTGCATTGTTGTTGCATAATACATGCATCCTACAATGACAGATTTGTTCATGTTCCTTATTAAATAATTTACTTTATATTTTATTTTTGAATATTTTAAGTTACTCTTCAAGAAAAGAGAAATGCTGCAGAAAAGCTGCATATGTACAACAGGACTATGGAAGAACAAAATGTCATTCAACTGGAAATGAAAAGTTACTTGGATTTCTACAGAAAAAAGCTTGAAGAGATAACACAAAGACTAGATGATGTACAAAACAAAAGTGCTCCACCCTCTTGGATTGAAGTTAGTATCAGGTATCAATATTAACTTAATTACTCCACTGAAATAAATGTTATTGCATTATAGCTACTTGGTAATTATTTTAACAGGTAGCTTAATCATTGTTGTTTGTGTCTAAGCTAAGTAAAATTAGTAAAAGCATTTTGTAGACACAAATTGTAATATATTTTCATTATCACTTTTACTGGTTAAAGTTTAAATGAAACACTTGTTAGGAAAACAAACATTTAATTTAAAAAATGCCTGAAATAATGATGTGTGTTTGTTTTACAGGAACAGGGTAAATACTCAATAAAGAAGTCATCATTCCAGCATGTAACCAGTGGACTTACGGCCCTCTCGCTAAATATGAAAAAATTCTATCAAATTAAAATATTTGAGGCAACTAACCTGTTTTCTGAAGACAGGGAAGTAGAGTACAACAAATTTCAAACAGACAGTCAAGATTCCGAGGATTCCGAGACCGACAGTGACAACAGTGTAGTCAGTATTGAGTCACAGACTGACAACGAAGAAATGGAAGAAACACTCTTCCCTTTGATTTGAGTAGCTTTAAGTAGCAAAGCAAAGAGAAAATAACAAGTATTCTCTACCCCTGGGTTGGGCAAATTTTCTTTGCCTAAATCATCGTCATGTTAATTTTGCATCCCTATGTTGCTTAAGAAAGATTTGTTTCCAAATTAGTTTTTATTTTTATTAATTACCCTCAAAGTTTAGTTTAGTTTAGAAATGCTTATTAAATAAATTGTAGTTGTAGTTATGTGCAATTTCTTTGCTTTCCTTCAAAAAACACACACACACAAAAAAAAGGTAAACATGAAAAATGAGTGCCCAAATGAGATACAGAAAACTTTTTTATTATCAGTAGTTGACAAATGGAATGCATCAGGAAGTGATGTTGTGGAGGCAGACTCCGTACAAAGTTTCAAGTGTAGATATGACGGCCCAGTAGGTTCAGGAAACTACTTCATTTGAGATGATGCTTCCTAGCATTACGTAAGTAATGAAGAAATATGATATATTTACTCACTATAATGTTGGTACTGAATGTAGAATATGGAAATGCACATTTTTACTCTGAAATAATCATATTTTATAACGAAATTATACGAAACTTAACTCGCAGTTCAACACAGGAAGTCTACATTCTAAGCCTGGTAGCACTCGAAATTATTGACAACACTGAAGTAGACAGCTTAATTATTTCTGACTCCCTTTCTTCACTACGAGCAATAAACAGTTTGCAATCATGTAATAACGTGCTTGTCTTGGAAGCTAGACATAGATATATAAGAATACTTAGCAAGAGGGTAAATATAAAAATGTTGTGGATTCCTTCTCACATTGGCATGCAGGAACATGACAATAAATAAGCCTCTGTATCTCTTTCCACTTCGGCTCACAAGATGGGTATAGGGTGCATAATAAATGCGCTAAAGAGAGAATATTGTGGCTTTGGGTAATTAGATGATTCCAATTTTGCTATAAAATTATGTTAGTTTAGAGTAAAAATAAGTTTTTTTTCATGATGTTCTACATTCAGCACCAACAATATAGTGAGTAAATATATCGTAGTGTTTCATTACTTACGTATACTGTACTAAGAAGCTTTGGGTAATTAGACGGACTGCCACACACCTACCTACCTACCTGATTTACATGAGGTTTTGTCATATATACCAATAACATAGATGAAAATATTACAAACCACATCATCAAATTATAATGTAAATTATAATTAAATGCAAGATCTTGTATATGGGCCATAACAATCCACGTCACAAGTACTAAATTAACAGTACTACTTTACATAAAGAATATTAAATGTTTATTCAGGTAAAAGTTCTAATAGCAGATTTGTATGGCATAATTAGGGGACATGCATGATTTTGGGTAGTAGAACCCCAAGCACATGTACAATAATTATGATAATGGCAAATGGCAAATTGTGAGTCTGCTGAGTCGTAGTCTGCTGTCTGCTCTGTGTCGAAGCTGTAGCGTCTTGGGTCGAATAGAACTGTACACGCCTAGTGTTACATTGTTGAATGGGGAAATTGTACTGTCCTCCATTCCTCATATCGCTTGCTTATATGGTGATTACACCTCAGCTCCCTCCAACAAGCTGAGAAGAGTATTACCTGTAATTGGGGAAAGGATTGTAGCTTCTGTAATTAGTGCTAATTAGTTATGCTATTAAGATAATGAGGAGTTCCACCTGAGCAGCCGTAGGGTGAAGACGTGTCGTCTGAACACAACGGCAGTTTGGGGAGGTTGCAGTTTTTTCGCCGGCAGGGGGTGTGGGGGTCTCTTACCCTCCCTGTCCAGTGTTGTTGCCTGCCTGGCTGCGTGCTGACGTGGCCGTTTTGCCATGGGGGGCCTGGCTATTCCTCCTGTGTTGAGGGTAAATTCCGTGGGACTGGAATTCACGTGTAAGGCTGGTTATCCGGCCGTTGAGTTAGTTATGTGTGACATGCTTCGTGTCCTGGTGGAAGCTGTGTATGGCGTTGAGCTTGTTACGGCCCACCGGGTGATTGTCAAGTTCGTGGGGGAGGAGTATCGGGACTTCCTCCGGCAGAACGAGGGGCGTTCATTGCAGTTGCCGGATGGCGCCGGCTCCGTTACGATCTCGGACCGAAGTGGTGCCCTGACATATGTCAGTGTGCACGGTGCGCCCCTGGAGTTCCCTGAAAACCTTCTCCTGCGCTTCTTCGGGAGATATGGTGCAGTCATCAGTGTGCGGGTGAACAAGCTGTCCTCGGGGAAGTATGCTGGGAAGCAGACGAATGTCCGTACATTAGGTATGCGCCTGCGGTCGGATATCCCATCTTCTGTCCGGCTGCTGGGCTACTACGTTCGGGTGTACTATGCCCGGCAGCCCCGTACTTGTTTCCGGTGTGGCCAGTTGGGGCATCAGGCTGCCGGGTGCTCTGAGACACCTGCTGCGCCCGTTAACTTATTCCGGGAGGAGGATTTCCCGCCGCTCCCTCAGGGCGTGGATTCCGGAGATGAAGTGGAGCAGGTCCCAGTCGCTGCTGATGGGCCCCTCCTGCGTCACCCGACATGCCCCCGGTGCTTGTTGCCCCTCAGCCGAGTGCGTCTGCGTCTTCCTCGACTCCTGCTGCTGCACCTGGTCCTGCGCCCTCGCCAGGTGTTCCGGCTGTGTTGGGTGTTGGGGGTGCTGCGGAGCATCCTGTTGTGTGCGGCCCTTTTCCCCATGTGGTTGAGGCTGCTGCAGTACTGCGACGGGCGTTGGTTCACCCGGTTCGTGAGGGCCGTGGTTCTGGGTCCGCCTCCGGCTGTGAGGATGTGCGGCCAGTGCCCAAGCGTTCTAGGCGCTCTTCTACTGCTTGGGCTGATATGGAGGACTACGACGCGGGTGGAGCTTCGGGAGATGGTGTGGCGGTTCCAGGTGCCTCGTGCTCTACGACGCTGGTGGTCGCTGATGTCCATGTGTCAGCTGTTGACGATGATTGTGCGTCTACTTTACCTCCTGTTCTTTCTCCTGCAGAAGGTTCTCCGCAGTGGGAGGTGGTTGCTCCTACGGGCGTGGATGGTGTGGATCCTGGTGCGAGCCGAGGCATCAAGCTGGTGCTGAAAAAGGATGCCAAGCGTGGGGGGTCCCGGCAGGTGCAACGTTCAGTGGTTGCCGAGGAGCCCTGTGAGGCAGCTGAGGAGGCTCCCAGTGTGCTGCCCATTGCCCGGCCTCTTGGGAAGGAGCCTCTCCCTCTCATCTTGGCCTCCGGAGTGGCGATGGATGCTGACCATCCGTTGCATTTTGAAATTGTTGACCGTGTGCGTCCTGCTCCGTGGTGCCCTTCTACCATCTGGATTCGTCGGGCTAAGTGTTTTATTGTGGGTGTGCCAGAGTTAATGCCCGATCCTCGTACGCTCAATAGTGACCATGTTTCGGAGGACATTATGTTACTTTGGGAAGCGGACTGTATTCGCTTCCCGGCGGAAGAGTGGCCGGACAAGTATGAGATCTTTTCGTAGTCTGTGTGCTTGCTGTGTGTTTTATTTTTCTTGTGTTTTTGATGTTGGCCCTTCAGGCCGGTGTTTAGTGACTAGTGTTTTTGCCTGCTTTTTTATTGTAATTGGCCTCGCCTTTTGTTACGGGGCGTTAATGTATTGATTTTCTGTTGCTTTACCTGTTGCCTCTTGTTGTATGTTTTGTTTTTTGGAGGTGTTGTTTTGTACTGTGATTGCTGGATTGCCATTGTATTCTGTTTTATGTTTTGATGTATGCTGTATTTTTCATGTTTTTCTTGTGTATGTGTTTTGTTGTGCTATGCTGTTTTGTTGTGCTCGGCTGTCGGCCCTTCTGGCCGGTGGTCTATTGTTTTCCTTTATGTATTCTGTATTTTTATTGTATTTAATTTGCATGCTCTGCATGTAAAAATAAAAAAAAAAAAAAAAAAAATTAAGATGAGATAATGGAGCGAGTATAAGGATTACTCGCTACAGCATTTTAATACCAAGCAGAGTTATGCCATGTGCGAGTAGGCGATTCCACGGGTTTACAACCCTATGGGTGAAAGCATCTTTGGTTTTCTGTCCTACATTGTGGTTTCTTGAGCTTGAACCCGTTGCTCCTCGTTCGTGTTACGTCTGACCTTTTGAAAAAACTGTCCGGATTGACATCCTCCAAATTTAGTATTTTATGGGTTTCTATGAGATCCGCCCTGTCATGCCTGGTCTGCAGTGTTGTTACCCTAGTGGCCCTCATCCATTCCTGATATGAGAGATGAAGCTCTGGTATGATTTTTTTTAATTACCTCTTCCACTTGTTGAGCAATATTATTGTCCCCTAACTCCCCTTGCCACTTCGGGGGGGAATAGGGTGTTGATGTAGCTTCAGGGCACCAATCCCCCCAGCCACAGGGCATGGTGAGAAGGCGAAATGATGCATTCTGACTCAAACGCCCTTTCCTTCATCTATCTGTTGTGAGGTAGTGCTGTCAATTTGGTAGTTCTGAAGTGGATTGTTGTGGCCCACATGTAAGGGCTAGCATTTATCGACATTAAAAAGCATTTGTCAGTCATCTGACCATTTTGAAGTTCATTTAGATCACTTAGTAAGGTCTCATTATCACCTTCAACTATTCCATGGTCCAGGGATTTTCTGAAAAGGAGTTTCACTGACAAACATAGTGAATTTGCCAGTTCAGTTCCTTTACGACTTGGGACTGAAATACATTCACACTTTGGGCTTTTGAGTCTTTTAGTTTGTCAATGCTCTTCCTGATTGTGTAGCGTGTAATTGGTATTTCCCTTAATTCATTCTCTTTACCTCCGACAAACATTTGTGTGGGTGATGGGATGTCACTCAAGCTTTCTAGTGTGAACACTGATGTAAAGTATTCGTTCAGTGTGTTTGCTGCCCTTTTATCATGCAACTTAACATTGTGCAGCCCGTCCTCTAAACAAAGATCCAAAAGTGATTCCATGCACCCGCCAAACCCCCTGTTTATGAATGAAAAGCGGTTTACACACGACTCACAACTGCTGACGTTCGAAAATATCCGGAACAAGTGCTTCACTGACGAATTTTGTTCGAATCACAACTATCAATGCTTCACCCACGTACTACAAATACAAATAAACGCCAACAGAACCTAAACACCTGACCTAACCTATCCTATGCCTATATATACACAATATGCCAATATATTATAATAGTAATTTATACTTGAGAAAATTCCCGTTTTGAATGAACAGCATGTTAAAATTTATGAATGCGTCTGTGGGGTCGACCGCTGGTTGTAATGGACTAGAGTCGAGGACGGGTTGCATTGTTAGTCTCATCTTTTATGGGTCCTACTCTGCTGTAATGGGTTTTTGTTTCGGTTTTACTTCGTATATATTTGGCCGAAACGCTATGCGTATTAGTGGCTTTAGGTATTGTATTTTAAATTTAAAATATTTGCCCCAAGGAGAGAGTTTATTGGGAGTACTTAGCTGTGTCATTAGGCAGATAATTAACTATACAATTTGCTGTGCACCGTCCTTTTACAAATCCATTGACCCACATCCCCTAACCTGCGTATTTTGTGCAATAGTCGGTTTCGGATGATCCTTTCGAACATGTTGCAAGTGCATGACATGAGACTGATAGGTCTGTAATTGCCAGGGTAATTGGGTTTCGGTATGGGAACAAATATTGCATGTTTCCATTGTGTAGGCAACACTCCACTTAGGAATGACTTGTTAAACAGGTGGAGTATTGAGTTCCCAGACACTTCACCAGTGCATTGAGTATGTCGTAGGTGATGCCATCCTCACCAGGTGCTGTAATTTTATCCTTTTCATAGCCCCCTTTACTTCCTGGGCTGTGATTGGTTCCTCATACTCGTCATCACTAGATTGTGCTCTTGTTATCCTAATCCTTCTGTCATTTTGTCGGAGGAGCTGTTCCCTGCTTACTTATGCAGGGAGGGAGGAGGATGATGCTGCATCACTCAACTTGTGTATTAGTTCTTCCGCCTTACCCTGGGGGTCTTTGTGAGCCGCAGGCCGGGCTCTGTCCCCTTAGCTATCTGAATTTTTGCCCACACTTGTCTTGCAGATGTTTCTATTCCAATAGAGCTAGTGAACGCTAGCCCTTGTCTTTCCCTTTGTAACTCATCTGCAATGTATGTACCTTTACCTGAATTGAAAATCTAATCTAAATCTAAATCTAATCTATATGCTTAGAGATATGCAAATGAGAGAGTAATAGAGCAAAACCTTTAAAATACTGAACAATTTGGAGGATATTGATTCATTCAATTTCTTCAAAAGGTCAGATGTAACACGATCAAAGAGCAAAGGTTTCAAGCTCAACAAGCCACAATGTAGGAGTAACAACAGATGCTTTTGAATACATAGGGTTAAGAACCCCATTGAAACCGCCTACCCAACGAAATCGTAAATGCTAAAATTCTCAAGAACTTTTAAACTCCAGCTTGAAAAAAATTATCAGGACAAATGTGGTTGTCACATATACATACTGTTCTTAAAATATTTCCCCATTTTGCACCCGCAAGATAACGTAAAATTTTAAAGGTTGACGAATGTTAATTTTTTTGTTTCCAAAGCTGTTCACTTGAGACAGTTAAGAAAGTCCCAGCTGTGTCTGGGTACAAGTGACAGGATGAACGATGAAGGGTATGCTTCCTATTGGCAAGCTCCTATGGTGGTGTGTCCACTCACATGATGAGTGGCACTGCCCAATACTGTCACTATATTCATAGTGACAGTATTGGTGTGTCCAGTCACAGGATGAGTGGCGCTGCCCAACAGTGTCACCATGGTGACAGTATTGGGCTCTTAATCTAGAGATCTTGATCACCACTACGGCGGTGGGAAACAGCTCTGGCGAGGTTGCGTATTGGCCATACTCGCTTAACCCATGGTCACTTGATGGAGCGCCGCCCTGCTCCTTATTGTCCTAGTTGCATTGTCCCTCTTACGGTCGTGCATGTCCTTCTTGAATGTCCTGACTTCCAGGACGAGCGTGTGTCTTGCTTTCCGACCGCCCCTCGCGGTCACCTGTCCCTCGATAGAATTCTTGGTGACTCGGATACTTTTGATATCGTTCGCCTTATGCGTTTTTGTTCTCGTATTGGCATCCTTGGTGATATTTAGCGCCCTCTGATTATTTTGCGTATTTGATGGTGCTACATAGCCTTCCCGGTTTGGTGCCTTCTTTTGATAATTACTTACTTACTTACTTGATCACCACTACAATTTTGACCCATTGCTCCACTTTCAGCGCCTTAGTGTGGCGATCCAGAGAGGAAATGCTCACTGCATCCATGGCTCCAGCCTGCCATCTGAAGAGCTGGAGGAACTCTAGAACCTGTGATGAGTAGCCTTGTACAAAGCATGTAACCAATGTTGTAACCCTTTTTGTGTAATGAAATATTAAAATAAAGTTACACACATACTAAAAGAATAGGGTGGTAGACAAGATGAAAGTGTTCAGTGAGGATCCACAAGGTCTTCTCTGAGTACTCTTTATTTTCTTCTCCGTGGCTGTGTCCCTACACTTGCACAAGAGGTGGTACCCCTTTTAGGTTAAATAAAAGTTATATATATATATATATATATATATATATATATATATATATATATATATATATATATATATATATAATATATATATATATATATATATATATATATATATATATATATATATATATATATATGTCGTACCTAGTAGCCAGAACGCTCTTCTCAGCCTACTATGCAAGGCCCGATTTGCCTAATAAGCCAAGTTTTCCTGAATTAATATCTTTTCTCAATTTTTTTTCTTACGAAATGATAAAGCTTCCCATTTCATTTTGTATGAGGTAAAATTTTTTTATTGGAGTTAAAATTAACGCAGATATATGACCGAACCTAACCAACCCTACCTAACCTAACCTATCTTTATAGGTTAGGTTAGGTAGCCGAAAATGATAGGTTAGGTTGTCGAAAAACAATTAATTCATGAAAACTTGGCTTATTACGCAAATCGGGCCTTGCATGGTAGACTGAGAAGTGCGTTCTGGCTACTAGGTACAACATATATAAATATATATATAACTATGGTAAAATGCTATGCCCAAGATTACTATCCGAGTGCCGGCGGTGGGGTGGTTCAAATAGCCTCGGCTATCACCTCATTATGTCCGGTCGTTATGGTCAAGTGGATTAAGGCGTCTTGTACATACCAGTTGCGTTGCTCCTGGGAGTATGGGTTCGAGTCACTTCTGGGGTGTGAGTTTTCAGTTGCATATTGTCCTGGGGACCATTCAGGCTTGTTCGCATTTGTGTTCCTCACGTGTGCCCCAAAGAATGAGGTGATTTGGTAAAATGCTATGCCCAAGATTACTATCCGAGTGCCAGCGGTGGGGTGGTTCAAATAGCCTCGGCTATCACCTCATTATGTCCGGTCGTGATGGTCAAGTGGATTAAGGCGTCTTGTACATACCAGTTGCGTTGCTCCTGGGAGTATGGGTTCGAGTCACTTCTGGGGTGTGAGTTTTCAGTTGCATATTGTCCTGGGGACCATTCAGGCTTGTTCGCATATATATAAATATATATAAATATATATAAATATATATAAATATATATATATATATATATATATATATATATATATATATATATATATATATATATATATATATATATATATTAAATATGACCGAAAAAGTAAGATTAATAATTCTAACACGAATTTTCTCAATCTTTCGTACATTTCTTTTCACTGTTGGAGGTAAATCAAAAATCAATTCTCCAAAATTCATTTTTATTTCTAGTCTGACGCGACACGAGCGCGTTTCGTAAAACTTATTACATTTTCAAAGTACAATGGTTTCGTCGAAGACATCATAAGAAGGAAAGTGAAAAGCCATGCAACCTCTGAAGAGACAACTAACACAACACCTATACCCCCTATTAGACTATTTTACAGGAACTTCTTTTCCACAGTTCATAAAACGGAGGAAAGGGTCCTGAAAGATATTGTTAATAGAAACGTTATCCCTACAGACAAAAATCAGA